>NC_141877.1:171074513-171377543 GCF_056163025.1 Triticum urartu | reverse complement strand
TTGTGCTTGAAAGTAGCACAATGATCTTCATGATATAGAGTCTCCTATTTTGTCACTTTCATATACTAGTGGGAATTTTCATTATAGAACTTGGCTTGTATATTCCAATGATGGGCTTCCTCAAAATTCCCTAGATCTTCGTGAGCAAGCGAGTTGGATGCACACCCACTTAGTTTGTTTTGTTGAGCTTTCATACACTTATAGCTCTAGTGCATCTATTGCATGGCAATCCCTACTCACTCACATTGATATCTAGGCATCTCCATAGCTCGTTGACATGCCTAGTTGATGTGAGACTATCTTCTCCTTTTTGTCTTCTCCACAACCACCATTCTATTCCACCTATAGTGCTATGTCCATGGCTCACGCTCATGTATTGCGTGAAGATTGAAAAAGTTTGAGAACATCAAAAGTATGAAACAATTGCTTGTCTTGTCATCAGGGTTGTGCATGATTTAAATATTTCGCGTGATGAAGATAGAGCATAGCCAGACTATATGATTTTGTAGGGATAACTTTCTTTGGCCATGTTATTTTGAGAAGACATAATTGCTTGGTTAGTATGCTTGAACTATTATTGTTTTTATGTCAATATTAAACTTTTGTCTGGAATCTTTCAGATCTGAATACTCATTCCACAATAATGAAAATTACATTGAAAATTATGTTAGGTATACTTCCACATCAAAAATTCTGGTTTTTTCATTTAACTAATCGAGGACGAGCAGGAATTAAGATTGGGGATGCTGATACGTGTCCAAGGTATCTATAATATTAGTCCATGCTATTATATTATCTGTTTTGGATGTTTAATGGGCTTTAATATGCACTTTTATATTATTTTCGGGACTAACCTATTAACCGGAGGCCTAGTGCCAGTTGCTATTTTTGCCTATTTTAGTGTTCCGCAGAAAAGGAATATCAAACGGAATGAAACCTTCACGATGATCTTTTTTGGAACAAACGCAATCCAGGAGACATGGAGTGGAGGTCAAAGAAGCAACGAGGTGGCCACAGGGTAGGGCGGCACGCCCAGGGGGGCAGGTGCGCCCCCCACCCTCATGGGCCTCTCGTAGCTCCACCGACCTACTTCCTTCGCCTATATATACCCTTATACCCTGAAAACATCTAGGGGAGCCACGAAACCACTTTTCCACCGCCAAAACCTTCTGTACCTATGAGATCCCATCTGGGGACATTTTTTGGCGATCTGCCGGAGTTGGATTCGATCACGGAGGCTTCTACATCAACACCATAGCCTCTCCGATGATGTGTGAGTAGTTTACCACAGACCTTCGGATCCATAGTTATAGCTAGATGGCTTCTTCTCTTTCTTTGGTTCTCAATAAAAAGTTCTCCACGATGTTCTTGGAGATCTATTCGATGTAATTCTTTTTGCGTTGTGTTTGCCGAGATCCGATGAATTGTGAGTTTATGATTAAGATTATCTATGAACAATATTTGATTCTTCGCTGAATTCTTATATGCATGATTTGATATCTTTGCAAGTCTCTTCAAATTATCAGTTTGGTTTGGCCTACTAGATTGATCTTTCTTGCAATAGGAGAAGTGCTTAGTTTTGGGTTCAATCTTGCGGTGTCCTTTCCCAGTGACAGTAGGGGCAGAAATGCACGTATTGTATTGTTGCCATCGAGTATAAAAACATGGGGTTTATATCATATTGCTTGAGTTTATCCCTCTACATCATGTCATCTTGCCTAATGTGTTACTCTGTTCTTATGAACTTAATACTCTAGATGCATGCTGGATAGCGGTCGATGTGTGGAGTAATAATAGTAGATGCACAATCGTTTCGGTCTACTTGACACGGACGTGATGCCTATGTTCATGATCATGCCTAGATATCATCATAACTATGCACTTTTCTATCAATTGCTCGGCAGTAATTTGTTCACCCATCGTAATATATGCTATCTTGAGAGAAGCCACTAGTGAAACCTATGGCCCCGGGTCTACTTTACATCGTATAAGTTTCCGATCTACAGTTCTAGTTTACTATTTTTTTGCAATCTTTATTTTCCAATCTATACAACAAAAATACCAAAAATATTTATCTTATTATCTTTATCAGATTTCACTTTTGCAAGTGGCCGTGAAGGGATTGAAAACCCCTTTATCGTGTTGGTTGGAAGGTTCTTATTTATTTGTGCAGGTACTAGGCGACTTGCGTGTAGTCTCCTACTGGATTGATACCTTGGTTCTAAAAAACTGAGGGAAATACTTACGCTACTTTGCTGCATCACCCTTTCCTCTTCAAGGAAAAAACCAACACATGCTCAAGAGGTAGCAAGTACGCATTTGAGACCCCGCCCGTATGTACGTACATGGCGGTATTTTTTGGCATATCGTTGTACGTATGTGTACATGGTTTTGATTGGACTGCCTGAACTGCTACGTCGGGGGCTCTACTACTACACGTGTCGTTGCTTGCTCGGCCACGGTTCATCGTTGCAGAAAGACCGATCGACCAGTATGTACGTACATATTCGCGACTAGAATGACAACGCTACATACGCTTCAACGAGGTCGGTCCCGGCTATAATGGAGGATAAGGAGGCACTTCCTTGCGTGCGAAGTTATTGATGGTGGGTTTGAGCTGTCAGCGTGAGGATTCATTTTTTCACGCCTAACATGGAGGCACTTCCTTGTGTGCGAAGATGTTGTTGGTAGGTCCCAGTTGTTAGGGGGAAATGTGTTCTTCGCAAAATATAGAGTCCCTTCCGGTGGTCCCGCTATGAGGTGGAGCAATAGTTATTTTACACGTAATAAGGTTGCACTTCCTTGCTGCAGCCGTGGACCCAGCTATCAGCCTCTCCACGTCCAGTCCTCTTCCGATGGAAGTCATTCCTTGACCATGTTGACCATGCCGCATCGAGAACACCAAGGCGATGGACGACGGTGAGGCCTGGAATGGGACGACAGGGAGCCGGGGAAGACGCGGTAGTGGATGCCCACGCGGAGAGGAGTACGAGGGTTGGCGATGTCTACTACACAACTTTATCCTTGTAGACGTTGTTGGGCCTCCAAGTGCAGAGTTTTGTAGGATAGCAATAAATTCCCCTCAAGTGGATGACCTAAGGTTTATCAATCCGTGGGAGGCGTAGGATGAAGTTGGTCTCTCTCAAACAACCCTGCAACCAAATAACAAAGAGTCTCTTGTGTCCCAACACACTCAATACAATGGTAAATTGTATAGGTGCACTAGTTCGGCGAAGAGATGGTGATACAAGTGCAATATGGATGGTAGAAATAGGTTTTTGTAATCTGAAAATATAAAAAACAGCAAGGTAACTAGTGTTACAAGTGAGAGAAAACGGTATTGTAATGCTTCGAAAGCCTAGGGTTCATACTTTCACTAGTGCAAGTTCTCTCAACAATGATAACATAATTAGATCATATAACAATCCCTCAACATGCAACAAAGAGTCACTCCAAAGTCACTAATAGCGGAGAACAAACAAAGAGATTATTGTACGGTACGAAACCACCTCAAAGTTATTCTTTCTGATTAGATCTATTGGGGTATTCCTATAAGTGTCACAAAAAGCCCTAGAGTTCGTACTAAAATAACACCTTAAGACACACATCAACCAAAACCCTAATGTCACCTAGATACTACAATGTCACCACAAGTATCCGCGGGTTTGATTATATGATATGCATCACACAATCTTAAATTCATCTATTCAAACCAACACCAAGAACTTCAAAGAGTGCCCCAAAGTTTCTACCAGAGAGTCAAGACGAAAACGTGTGCCAACCCTTATGCATAAGTTCACAAGGTCACAGAACCTGCAAGTTGATCACCAAAACATACATCAAGTAGATCGCGTGAATATCCCATTGTCACCACAGATAAACACATGCAAGACATACATCAAGTGTTCTCAAATCCTTAAAGACTCAATCCGATAAGGTAACTTCAAAGGGAAAACTCAATCCATTACAAGAAGGTAGAGGGGAGAAACATCATAAGATCCAACTATAGTAGCAAAGCTCATGGTACATCAAGATCATGCCAAATCAAGAACACAATAGCGAGAGATCAAACACATAGCTAATAGTACATACCCTCAGCCCCGCGGGTTATCTACTCCCTCCTCATCATGGAGAGCGCCGGGATGATGAAGATGGCCACCGGTGATGATTTCCCCCTCCGGCAGGGTGCCGGAATGGGCTCCCGATTGGTTTTTAGTGGCTACAGAGGCTTGCGGCGGCGGAACTCCCAATCTAGGTTCTGTTCTGGAGGTTTGGGGATATATATAAGGTGTTCGCGCCGAGAACAAGTCAGGGGAGTCCATGAGGGGCCCACAAGGTCGGAGGGCGGGCCCTCCACCCTCGTGGTGGCCTCGGGACTCTTCTGGTGCATCTTCGGTATTTCGTGGGCTTCTTTTGGTCCAAAAACAATCTTCGTAAAGTTTCAGGTCATTTGGATTCCGTTTGATATTCCTTTTCTGTAAAACTCAAAAACAATAGAAACTGGCACTGGGCTCTAGGTTAATAGGTTAGTCCCAAATATCATACAAAATCGTATATAAAACATCCAAGATTGATAATATAATAGCATGGAACAATCAAAAATTATAGATACATTGGAGACATATGAAACATCCCCAAGCTTAATTCCCGCTCGTCCTCGAGTAGGTAAATGATAAAGCTAGAATTTTTGATGTGGAATGCTAATACGTTTCCAACGTATCTATAATTTTTGATTGGTCCATGCTTTTATATTATCAATCTTCGATGTTTTATAATCATTTTATAGTCATTTTATATCATTTTTGGTACTAACCTATTGACATAGTGCCAAGTGCAGGTTGATGTTCTTTGCATGTTTTTTACATCACAGGTAATCAATATCAAACGGAGTCCAAATGTAGCGAAACTTTTTGTGGATTTTTTTGGACTAGAAGACAACCAATGGGCTGAAGAAGCACCTGGGGGCCGCTCTAAGGGGAGCACAACCCACCAAGGCGCGCCTGGAAGCCCAGGCGCGCCCTGGTGGGTTGTGCCCACCACGGCTGCCCCTCGCACCGCCTCTTTACTCTATAAATACCCCAATATTCCAGAAACCCTAGGGGAGTCGACGAAAATCAATTCCAGCTGCCATAGAGTCCAGAACCACCAGACCCAATGTAGATACCATCACGGAGGGGGTCACCACTTCCATTGGTGCCTCTTCGATGATGCGTGAGTAGTTCTTTGTAGACCTTCGGGTCCGTAGTTAGTAGCTAGATGGCTTCCTCTCTCTATTGTTGGATTCTTAATAGAATGGTCTCTTGGATATCCATATGATGTAACTCTTTTGCGGTGTGTTTATTGGGATCCGATGAACTTTGATTATATGATCAGATCTATCTCTTTTTATCCATGAAAGTTATTTGAGTTTCTTTGATCTCTTATATGCATGATTGCTTATAGCCTCGTATTTCTTCTCTGATATTTGGGTTTTGTTTGGCCAACTTGATCTATTTATCTTGCAATGGGAAGAGGTGCTTTGTAGTGGGTTCGATCTTACGGTGCTTGATCCCAGTGATAGAAGGGGAATCAACACGTATGTATCGTTGGTACTAAGGATAAAATGATGGGGTCTATTTCTACATAAATAGATCTAGTCTACATCATGTCATCATTCTTATTGCATTACTCCGTTTCTCCATGAACTTAAGACACTAGATGCATGCTAGATAGCGGTTGATGTGTGGAGTAATGATAGTAGATGCAGGCAGGAGTCGGTCTACTAATCTTGGACGTGATGCCTATATAATGATCATTGACTGGATATCATCATGATTATTTGAAGTTCTATCAATTTCCCAACAGTAATTTGTTTACCCACCATTTGCTATTTTTCTCGAGAGATGCCACTAGTGAAACCTACAGCCCCCGGGTCTCTTTCTCTTATTATTTGCCTTTGCGATCTATTAAACCAAAAATACAAAAATACCTTGCTGCAATTTATTTTATTTGGCGTTCGATCTATCAATCTACTACAATTTATTCATGTCCATTTTCCAATTTCTAGCGCCGTTACCCGAAAGGGATTGACAACCCCTTTAATATGTTGGGTAGCGAGTATTTGTTATTTTTGTGCAGGTGACGTTTATGTGTTGTTGCTTGGTTCTCCTACTGGTTCGATAACCTTGGTTTCATCACTGAGGCAAATACCTATCGTTGTTGTGCTGCATCATCCCTTCCTCTTTGGGGAAATACCGACTTAGCTCCAAGCTGCATTAAAAGGAATTTCTGGCGCCATTGCCGGGGAGGATCTTCAACATATACCAGGTTCCTAATCACAAATCTCATCTCCTCACAATTTACATTATTTGCCATTTGCCTATCATTTTTCTCTCCCCCACTTCACAAAAATTGTGTGATTTCTCAAACACCAACAACAACGATTTTATTGCCACTCCGATTACTCCTGCCACTACTGCGGAGTCTTGTGATATTAATAATGCTTTGCTAAATCTTGTTATGAAAGATCAATTTTCCGGTACTCCTAATGAGGATGCCGCATCCCATCTTAATACCTTCGTGGAATTATGCGATATGCAAAAGAAAAAAGATGTGGACAATGATGTTGTGAAGATGAAATTATTTCTGTTTTCTTTGTGTGATTCTGAAAAAAATTGGTTCTCTTCTTTGCCTCGCAATAGTATCGATTCTTGGAATAATTGGAAAGAACCTTTTATCACTAAGTATTTTCCTACCGCAAAAATTATTTCCCTTAGAACCCAGATCATGAATTTCAAGCAACTTGAACATGAGCATCTTGCACAATCTTGGGAAAGGATGAAAATGATGCTAAGGAATTGCCCAACTCATGGGCTAAATCTTTGGATGATCATACAAAAAATTTTATGCCTGATTGAATTTTGTTTCTCTTAATCTTTTAGATTCCGCCACGCGTGGTACTTTAACGGAAATTACTTTGGGTGAAGCCACCAAATTGCTTGATAATATTATGGCAAATTATTCACATTGGCATACCGAAAGAGCTCCTACTAGTAAAAAAGTTAATTCGGTTGAAGAAATTTCTTCTTTGAGTGAAAAAGTTGATGCTCTTATGAAGTTGGTTGCTAGTAAAAGTGCTCCTATTGATTTCAATGATATTCCTTTGTCTACTTTGATTGAGAAAAATAGTGATGACGTAGATGTGAATTTTATCTCGCAAAACAATTTCAATAACAATACTTATAGAGGTAATTTTAATCCTAGGCCTTTTCCTAGCAATTCCTCTAACAATTATGGTTATTCCTATGGAAATCGTTCTAATAATAATAATAGGAACACCTCTAATCTTGAGAATAATATTAGATAATTTATCAACACACAAAAAGTTTTCAACACTGCCATAGAAGAAAAGTTGAATAAGATTGATGATTTGTCTAGAAGTGTTGATAGAATTTCTCATGATGTGGAAAATCTCAACATGAAATTTTTTGTGCCTAAGGATGAGGAATCAATTAAAGCTCTTTATGTTTTTATGGATGAAAGTTAGAAAAGAACCTCTATGCTTCGAGCTAGAAGCGAATTTTTAGAAAAAGCATTTTCTAGTGATTACTTTCGTAAAAGTGATGAAGATCTTAAAATGATTGGTGTTTCTTCTATTGATTCCTTGTTTAGTAAAGTTAAGATTGATGAAAAAGGAACTTGATAATAGTCAACTTTAGTTAGAAGGCGTCCTAATAATTCGGAGGGTGAAAATCTTGTTAAGAAAATTAATAAAAGTGGGTTTGAAGAGGTCAAAACTTTAACTAGTGATGTACCCACTCTTTTGGATTACAAAGACTTTAATTATGATAGTTGCTCTTTGATTTATTGTATTTCTTTGTTGCAATCCATGATAAATCCACCCCATGCTTATGAACAAAATAAAGCTTATACTAAACATATTGTTGATGCTATGATGAAAGCTTTAGAAGAAAAGTTGGAATTAGAAGTTTCAATTCCTAGAAAATTACATGATGAATGGGAACCTACTATCAAAGTCAAGATTAAAAATATGAGTGTTTTTATTTGTGTGACTTGGGTGCTAGTGTTTCTACAATTCCGAAATCATTATGTGATGTGCTTGGTCTTACCGATATTAAAGAATGTTCTTTAAATTTGCACTTGGCGGATTCTACTGTTAAAAAGCCTATGGGAAGAATTAATGATGTTCTTATTCTTGCAAATAGTAATTATGTGCCCATAGATTTCATTGTTCTTGATATTGATTGCAATCCGTCTTGTCCAATTATTCTTGGTAGACCGTTTTTACGCAGTATCGGTGCCGTGACTGATATGAAAGAAGGCAATATTAAGTTCCAGTTTCCTTTGAGGAAGGGTATGGAACACTTCCCAAGAACAAGAATTAGGCCACCATATGAATCAATCATGAGGGCATCTTATGGATCTCGAAACAAAGATGAAAAAACTTAAATCCTTGCTTTATGCCTAGCTATGGGTGTAAAACTATAGCGCTTGTTGGGAGGAAACCCAATGAATAAAATTTATTTTTTGTAACATCCCAAATTTTCAAATTTGTAATGTTATAAATAGATCATTCTTGCATATCATATTTTATTGCATTTCGTCTCGCGATCCTCTAAATCCTAAGCAACTCAAGGACCCTCGGAGAGAGTTGGGGATTTCCCCGGTTTTCAAATTTGATTTTATTAAATATTGAAACAAGGATTTTTGGTTTTAATTATTTTTCTCTCCGAAAATATTTCATATTCAATTATATGAGAGGAGATAATATGACTTCTCCAAAATAATTGAAATGTTGGAGGGAAAATATTAAAATCAAATATTTGTTTTTATTTGGATTTTGTTGCAATTTTGTTTGCATTAGAAAAAAATTGCACGTTTTCAAAATTGCATTTTAGGGCTAAGAAAATGTTCATCTCGTTATAAATATTTAATTTAGACGGTGAAAATTTGTTTTGGCATTTTTAGATTTTTATTTTATTTTCTAGGATTTTTTTAGTTTCGGCAGAATTATTTAAAAAAAAAGTTGCGCAATGGCTAACTGGGCCGAAGCCCAGCCGTCGGCCCGCCTTCCCCGCGACGCCATCTCCCTCCAGGAGACCAACGCCGCCGCGCCGCCTCGGACTGGGAGTCCGGCCAGGACTCCGCCTCCGCCGCCCTTGCCCCCTCCTCAAGCCACCCCTCCCCTCCCCTTTAAATAGCCAGCCCCCCCCCCACCGCCACCACCACCCGCCACCGCCGCCGGCAGCCCCGCCGCAGCCGCAGCCGCCGCGCCGCCGCCGCCGCCTGCCCGTGTTTCCCCACCGCCCGCTGGAGCCGCCCGCCGTGCCGGACTTCGACGGAGGTAGAACCGTTAGTTTTTTAAAAAAAACCGGTTCGTTTTTTTAGAAAAACCCTACTTCGTTTTTTTGTTAGATCAGTTCGCGGTTTTTCCCGGTTTTTCTCTTTAGCGGACGTTCGTCCGTACATTCGTTTTAACGAACGGTTTTCGCTCGTTAGTTACAGACAACGAACGCTCGCTCATTAGCATGTTCTTTAGTTTTCTTTTATCGGATTTTTCCGCGGTTATTTCTGATCGTGATTTCTGATCCGATCTTCGTTCTATTTATCTTTTCGCTCGTTTGTCGGAATCAGGCGATTCAAGCGCCTAGATCTTTGTCTCGAGACCCTCTTTCTGTTTAATCAACTTGAACAAGCTTTTACTACTGTAAAATTTAACCTAGGTCCAGATTAGTAAACGGATCTTGTTTCTTTCGCCGTTTGAGTTTCATTGCTCTGTTTGATTTGATTCTTTTTGCTAACCGGAGTTCTTAAGTTGAACTTTCTGGTAGATCTTCTTATTTGAGTTTTACCCGTGCTTCTTTGCTTGATTGCTTATGTATGCTGTTGTTTGTTTGCAATAGAATTCCCGGAGTGCGAAGCGTGTTATTTGGAGTCCTTAGGTTTCGTGGATCGTCAGCAAGGCAAGTAACACTTTGATCATATCCCTTTATCACCCAGTTTTATGCATTAGTTCCAATCCTCAAACATTGCATGGTTAGGATGTCATTAACATGTGGGTGGGAAGTAGTTGATGAGGTAGAACCTATTGCCCTGTTATATTCAAACCTTGGGAGTTACTTATACAAATTGCTTATATTGCTATGCTATGCTCGTAGACGTGGTTTGGGTGAGTGAAATCCATGATAGATGTGAGATTGTTAAATAATGGTTTAACTTAAGGTGGCAACTTGAATACACATCTGGGTGGATTGAGGCACCTGGAGTACCCAGTGTTGCCTGTATTTTTGGAAATCCCGGGGTTCCGTGTGATTTTTCCTATGGACCGCCACCCAGGCTCAAAGGGAACTGAGATGATTCATGCTAGCACTACAAAAAAATACACTTCCATGATGATACATGTTTGTCACAGTAGGTCGCTTTTTTTATCATGCATGTACATCCATGACAAATTTATGAAAGAATCAAGATAGTCATACCTGTGTTGTCGTAGAAGTGTTCCATGACATTACCAAAATTATCATCACGGAAGTGTCCACTTCCATGACGATAAATCACGCGTTACAGAAGTGCTTTCGTCAAGGGTGACCGACACGTGGCATCCACCGTAACGGAATGCCGTTAAGCTATCGGGTCGGGTTTTGGATCCGATAACCCGTTAACAGCCCCGACCAACGGGAAATTTCCACGTGTAAAATTCTTATTGGCCGAACGAAACACGTGTCAGCTCGTCAGTGGGTCAGATAGGCGCCTATGATACGTCGACACGTGGCACGGCCCAACAGAGGCCCATTCCTGTGAAAAGGCCGGCCCGTTTGACTTGGTCAAAAGGTGGCGGGCCGGCCCATGGAAAGCCTATTAACGACCTGTTCGCATATAGCCCATTTACAGCCTGCTAACCCAAGGCCCGTTACGCCCTATCCGAATTAGGTCCAGTAGCGTCATCTGAGCCATCAATATGATTCTAGTCCATTTTCACTTCTGGCCCATGTATGGCCCATGACGTCTTTCGGCCCATATGAGGCCCTATGTAACTCTTGGCCTATTAACGGCCCATGGTGAAACTGGCCCGTAATGAACAGTGTATCACTTTACACCCATTAACGGCCCGTGGTGAAACTGGCCCGTAATGAATAGTGTATCACTTTATACCCATTAACGGCCCGTTATTCCGTTTGGCTGTTTCCAGCCCATGTTATCTTTCGGCCTTCTCAGAGCCCATTTATTCTTGGGCTCATTTCCAACATTCGTTTACTTACGGCCCGTTACTGTCATTTTCTGCTTGTGGGCCAAATTCAACCTGTGGTTACAGTCGGCCCATTTGTGGTCCGTTAATACGTTGGGCCATTTTCATAGCATCATCAAATACGGCCTATTAACGATGGCCCGTTACGGTCGGCCCATGAACGGACGATTCCAACTCTAGCCCGTTTACGGCCATAATGCGGCCTGTTATTGGCCCATGTTTGGCCAATCGATCATACGGCCCGTATAAGGCCCATTGATGATATGGCCCATAGAAGGCCCATTGTTTCTATGGCCCGTAGAAGGCCTACTGTTTCTATGGCCCGTAGAAGGCCCACTGTTTCTATGGCCCGTAGGAGGCCCAGTGTCACTACAGTAAATATTAGCCCATGGTTATTGTGGCCTAGTTTTAAAAAATAGGTTATTGCAGCCACTAGTTAACCGCAAAAAAAGAACTGCAATGACTACAAGCAAAAAAATAAACAAGACAACAAGGAAATAAATAAGCAAGCAACTAACACTAGGCTATCACGGCTATTACACATATTACATCCACTGGGCATCAAAGTTCGCCACCAGGGCAAATATAGGGAACAAAGCAGCATATCATATACACTAGCCGTCAAAAATTGGGCACCAGTGCAAATAAACGCGGCAGCAAAACAAGAGCATAACTGAAACAACTTCAGAAGAGCTCAGGAAACGTTATCCTGGGTATCCACCATGCTGGCAATAAGCTTAGCAAGCTGATTAGCTTTATCCTTTTTGGCGTTAAAATCCTCCAACGCTTGTTGTTGCACTAGAAAGTATGCATCTGAATGCTCTAGGGACTTCCGCAGTCCTTCCGCTTCTTGTCGCAGCACAGCTGATCGATGTCTTTCAGCTTGTAGTTGAGACTCAAGAAACCGAACTGATTCAGACAGTGAGTTTGAATAGCTTGTGCAAGCGGTAGTGGCCAATAACTCCAACACTAAACCAAGACAGGATGTGTCACTATCCTGAACCTTATCTGCATTACTTCCTTTACCGTTGCTTAATAAGGCACTCTTCCCCAATATTCTGTCAGCATTCTAAAAGAAGAAACAAGCAGACACATAACAAGTTTAGCATGTACTAGTATATGAAACTCATTTCGGTGAACCAGTTCATTAGTAAGGTGGACAGGATTAAACTACCAAGTCTTCTATTTCCAAGTACTAGTACATAATAAAAGCATCAAACAAACATATATCTATGTCCTATGGTAGCAATGGAATCTTAAATTAGAACAGTTGTTCTTCAGGTTTAGGCACTTGTTCTACATGAACAGAGTACAGTAAGACGCAAGAATATAATACTTAAAAATAGAAAATGAGCTCATAGACCTTACCACATTCTTGGTTCGGGACCAGTACAGAACAAGGCGTTCCCAGTCATCGTCAAGTAAATGTGTCTCGGGAGAACATAAGGGAATTTGATGAGTTTCTTTGCCGGTGAAGTACGTTTTCTTTAGGTCATTCCGATACTACCACCAAGCATTCTTGAAGATAGTAGAGGTATTAGCACAGGTTACCTCATCCTGAGTTTCCAAATCAGTCCTTCTCTATAGAGAAAAATGGGAAAATTTGTTGTATTATAACCATCATGGAGGTAGGATGTATGGGACGAAGCGAAGTAATTGCCATGAATAACATTACTTACACATAACTCCTGGACAAACACCTGCAACTGGCATTTTCCTTCATCTTCAGTATAATATTTCCAAGATGGGAAGATACGCACATACGATTTAACAACATCAAATGCGATAGATGCTAAACTATGACTAGCTGGTTGTGCTTCCTCCACAGGAATAGGTGTACTAACTGGTGGAGTTGGGGTTCGCTGTGATAGTACTGGCCCTTTGGGCACTGGAGCTGCCTTACTAACTGCTCTTGTTTGGGAGCTCTGTGGTGCAGATGGTGCTGTGTCAATAGGAACTGGGATACTATCGGCTGGGTTTGGGGTTAGATTGGGTGAAGCTGGTTCTCTGTCCATCGTAGTAGGGGTACAATCTGCGAGAGTTTGGGTTATGTGTGCTAGGGCTAGTTCTTGTGCATGTACAACCGGGGTGCTATCTCCACCAAGAGGTAGCACTGTTTTATTTGAAGACCATGTTTTTAATCCGCTAGATACTGGCATCACCCGCTTCAATTCAAATGGCTGATAAACAGGAAACATAGTTGAATGTACAGACATTGTATGAGAGACATATGCAATAGATAGTGTGGAAAAAGAGGGCATGAAATAGTTGACATGTATATTGTTTAACTAAAACGGATAGCATGACATAATTTCACATATATGATGTCTATCTAAACTAGATAGCATAGCATAACATAATTCAAAGATATGATGAATAACTAAACAGGATCGCATGACATAATTCACCTACATGTTATCTAAGTAATCAGGATCACATCATTTAATTCACATATGTGATTTATATGCTAAACAGAGGGTATTCGATATGATGTCTGAACTAAGAACATGGTGTTGAATATTGTGTATATGATGTCTAAACTATGCAATGCAAGACATCGTATGCATGATATGAGCAGTATAACCGTGCCAAGTTAGAGCATACACCTTAGTGGGGGAATAGGACTGGTCATCTATCTCTAAATCCATCTCTGAGGAGCTATCGGGACCCAACAAGAGATCTGCTTCGACGGGTAGCACTGTCTGCTCTGAAGGCCTTGTTTTCACTCCAGATTTTTCCATCTCCCACCCAAATGGCTGATTCACAGGAAGAGTAGTTTAATGTACAAACATTGTCGACAAATGGAAATGTAATGAAGAAAAGGATGGGCAAGATATCATTCAAATATATGATGCCTGGTTAAACAGGATGGCATTGCACATTTCACATATATTATGGCTGGCTAAAAGACATGAGACTGCATAATTCCCATATATGCTATAGAAACTAAACAGGTGGCATTACAGAACATGTCTAAACTAAGCAGATGACATATATGATGTCAAAAGTAGGCACTGCAAGGCAACATATGCCTGATATGACTAACATCATCATGCCAAGGTAGAGCAAACACCTAGGGGGTAAATAGGAGTGGTCAGCGGCATCCGAATCCGCCTCAGAACAGATGTCTTCCTCTGGATTACAATCTGGAGAGGGGTGGGGAGGGTTTTCCATTGAACCCACCATGGAGCGATGTCTGCATGACATTGTATTGCCGCGCAAAACTCTTCTCTTTTTCTCTACATGTTCAGCATGACTGTGTACAATATCTGACATGCATACGAAAAATATATGGTGAGATTATGTAAGGAGAGCATGCAAAAATTTAGAGTGATGGTAACAACCAGTGGATTGATGTTTCTCCGTTGAACCAAAATAGCCCTAATGGATCGACGTGAATGTATAGTAATAAGTGATGCAACAAGTGTACAACCTCTTTGCCGTAGCCGTGTCGACCTCAGCATCATTGGGTTGGTCGCTGAAGCAGTTGAGGCAGAGGTGGATGTCGGAGGTGTGGAGGAAGATCTGAGGAATCTGTAGACGGCGTCCAAGGCACTACTCTATTGTGATGGATCGTTCTGTCATTGGAGCAGCTACGGTGAGCCATAAGACGTCAAGGATGAAGCAGCATAAGACAAACATCGTCAATCTCAAGTGGGATTCTAATAGCATCTCCAATAGATGATGTAAAATGGATGTAAAATTAACATCACCAAAAACCACCTGACTACAACAGATGAGGTAAAAACTGTTGACTCTGAACTTAACTGTCGAAACTGAAATTTACTGTGGAATCTGAATGCTACTGTCAAAACTGAACGCAATGGTAGCAGAGAGGCACTTGACATGTAGTTTAGGGAGGGCCTGCAGTTCATCTTCAACCTGCACCCCCCTGAGCCGCCAGCCACCACTGGCCCCAGCGCCGCCTCGCCGCCCCGAAACAACTCGCCACCGCCGCCCCGGCCAGCCCTCTAGGCCCCTGCCCCACCCTGAACCCTAAGATAGATAGTGGGGTACCTCTCCGGCGAGCCCCCATCCCCGCTGCGGGTGGTTCTTCCTTAACTCCGGCGAGCCCCCCCCCCCCAACCCCTGAAAATCGACTGAAGTGTGGCTTAATCGGAGCAGAGCAGCAGCACGAGCGAGGGGGAGAGCAGCAGCAGCAGCAGCTGGGTGAGCGAGCGATCGAGCGAGAGCTGGAGCAGCAGTAGCAGATCCGGCTGGTATGGACGCCGTCGCTGAAGGGGCCTCGCACTGGGGCAGAGCCGCCGTGGAGATGTCGCCCGCGGCGCCGGCTTCAAGGTAGCCGCTCCATGGGGGTGCGGGATGGAGCACCGTCGGCGCCAGGAGGTGGAGTTAAGGAGAAGGTGTGATGCGATGAGTGTACAACCTCTTTGGTGGTGCCGAGTAGGCCTCGGCTTCGTCTGAGGAGTCAGTGAGGATGTTGCGGTTCTAGTGGAGCAAGTTAAGGCGGTGTTGTTGGGATGGAGCAGCCGCGATAGACGAGGCGATCGTCAGAGCAGCTCCATGGAGGTGGAGGCAGGGCGGCTGAACCGGCGGGACGACGAGATGGACGACGGATCCTCATCCGGGGAGGTGGACGAGGGACGTCGAGCTGTTGCGGTGGACGACATCATCGGGGAAGAGGCTCCGGCTGGGCAGCGGTGACGTGGCAGACGGAGGAGGGTGGGGTTTCGCGGCTGGAGCGAAGAGGTTATGGCGGCCTGGGATTTCAAATGGCGAAAAGGGGGCGATGGGAGGGGGTGAAGCATGACTTAGGAATGCGCTTGTCCAAAATGTAGGGTATGTTACAAAAGTACCCCCCACCGATTTGAACTAGCGGCCCTTTCGGCTCAGGGTTAGAAGGGGGATTTCGCGTGTCGGGATTTGGCAGCTGGAGGGAGTTTTCGCGCGCGTTGTAATTTCGGGATAGCAAGGCGCGGGTTGTGAAGGCGCCAGTTTTGGGAGCACGATATCTGAATTTTCGGGATATAACAAGACGCGGGTTGAATTTTAGGGACAAGCCTAAGGTGTAGTAATATTGTACTTGTACGTACCAAATCAATTCGCACTTCCCTCAACCAAAAAGAAAACGAAAAAAATAAAACTATTCACACCACACAAAGAGAGAGTCTTGCCCCGTTTTACTATACAAATGCTATTCAAAGCTACTCCCTCCTTCCATCTATATAGGGCCTAATGCGTTTTTCGATGCTAACTTTGACCAAATATTAGAGCAATGATATATGACATCCAACTTACACAAAGCACACCGTTAAATTCGTCTGTGAAAGGTTCTTTCAATGATATAATTTTCACATTGTGCATGTCATGTACTATTAATCTTGTCAATAGTCAAAGGCGGTCTTAAAAATCTCATTACGCCCTATATAGATGGAAGGAGGGAGTATGAATCCATGTTATGTCCGATTAAATTTTTTTGCTTGCTGTATAATGCATGTAACCTAATCATACCAACATTTTAGTGCATTCCAAATGTCTATACTACCGCTGCAATTCGAACTAAATTTGAATTCGTTTCTCTATTTCAATAAGAATCTACAATCATGATTGTTGCCAACTTCAACCATCATAGTTTCATTGCTATCCGCCAGATATAAATCAGATGGCCTATAATGCAGGATGGCAGGCACACCATCATCAACAACTCCGTTTTTTATAAGAGTAGAGATAAAATATATGAAATGTAGTATACCATGTTTATAACCACACCATGTTTGTCACCGTTATATATATTCACACATCCGTCGGTTTCAAACACTATGACAAATTCTTCAAATATCCGAATTCACTTTTTATAATGAAGTATATGTGATCTCTATTCGTCTTTTACACCCACACAACCCTCTTATCTTTGTAGCTAGCGCTAACTTTCTCTTGTGTATGCACACGCCCGCATCCCTCTCACCCTCCCTCAGCATTCTCTAGCTCCATCGCGCAAATTTGTCTTTTCACTTTAGGTCGTTCACCCACGGTGTGTGTAGGCCCCCTAGGTCCTTCTTTACGGCACACATCGATCGATATGCCTCTCTAGCCAGGCGTGCCTAGCACAAACACAAGCTTCCCCTCTTCTCTTGTCACCGTCCATGCCTCACTCCCACCACTCTTTTCATCGTTCTCGTACTCGCACACTCCTGCCCCTCGATATAGTATGCCTCTCGTACCACCTCCTACATGCATCCCTCTCTCTCTCTATCCTTCTCCTTGTGCCTCATTTGCTTCTAATACACACATGCATGTATATCGATCGATCTCCCAACATATACCTAGATCGACTTTAACTACCCCCCCCATCGATTGACGTACCTCACAAGTTATGTCTCTCCTTTCTCTTACAAAGGGCGATTGATCTTCCTATGTAGTTACGTCTGCTTACCACAGCCACATCGTCCCCCCTCATCATTCGTGCATGCCTCCTGACCCGTCTCTCACACGCACGTGCACAGACAATAAGCAGCCATCTCCTCTCTTATTGATATTGCGGGCGTGCCCTTCGTTTGTCTAGCAAGCCTATCCCATCATTTGTTAGAAGCAACTCCACTACCACCGCCTCCAACACTCTAGCTCTGTCTCTCTCCCAACCTTATTCATCTCCTGCACATATGCATGGATGCCGATCGATCTCCCTTAATACATGAGGCAGATCAATCTCCTTAATACATGAGGTAGGCCTCTCTCCTCCTCCACACATATACCAGCCATTGTACCTCAATAGTTAATTGGGCCTCCCTCTTCCCCCACCACACACCGATAGTCGAGCGCTGCAGGTAGGTATCCATGCCACAGAGACAAACTGCACATGTCCCATCTCACGTTCCAGTAGGCCAACCACTCTATATGTTTGACGTGGGCACACACAAATTCGATGGCACTCTTTATCGATCGCACGCGCACACACAGACACATCATCCCTCTCTTCGATTCTATGGACACCTCAAGCCGATGATACCTCCACTCTCTTCTCGTGGATTGCCCCCTCTATATATATGTTATATCCAGGACTCTATTTCACACACAATGCATATGTTAAATTTCTTGATTGACCCCCCCCCCAAAAAAAACTCTCAAGAACCCACACACTATATCTCTCTAGGTTTGTATCTCTCTCACACAACCCCACGTAGGTGGTGTACGTATACAAGAAGAGAATAGGTGCACCGTGCACGTACTCACGCTTCGTGCCCAGCCACACCCACGCGGGTACACGGTGGAGCTCATTTCTTTATGAAATGGCAGCCCACATGCTAATTTGAACGCCTGTAGCTGTTGTTTACCTAGGGAGGTCGTGTACCACGCGTGCACGAAACAAAGTTCGACTTGACGCGTTGCCGCGTTATTTTTAAATAAAGTTATAGTGCTCAATGGCACGTACACAGAATATAAAACGATTTTTATGGAGGAAAAGGTAGTCTGCTCTTTAGAGTATCTCACACAAGGCTCCGGTGGCCTCTCTCTCTCTCATCGTTTGTCACCAATCCGGCCGCATCCCGTCCGCCGGGGGAAAGGGAGTGAAGTGGCCTCTCTCTCTCACCGTTGGTCACTGATCCGGCCGCATCCCATCCGCTGGGGGAAAGGGAGTGCGGTGGCCTCTCTCTCTCACCGTTGGTCACTGATCCGGCCGCATCCTGTCCGCCGGGGGTAAGGGAGGAAGTGCATCGTTTCTCCGTTCGACGGCGCCGAGGCAGCACATCCCGATCTGTGGTACACGCCGTTCTTTCTGACCAAGCTCCGGTGCGGCAGGGCCTAGGCCACCTGCTCGCAGATTCTGCCCGCCGCCGCTCACCTAGTTACATCCCGACGACCTCCAAGTATCCCCTCCGGCCTTGCTCGACTGCCCATTTTCCCACGTCGCTGCATGTGGATCTTCCATAGTTCTTTGCCCAAAACGTAGCTCGTCCGACGTACTTTCCATATTTCATTCTCGTCCTCACACCGTTTTAGACAAACACAACCGTGTTGTTATCTTCCCTTAGGACAAGGAATATGCTTCTTTTTTGTCGTCGCATGTGTCATCAACTGTTATTGGCCAGTAATTGTTTCCTTTCTACCTTTTTTGCAAACAGGGCTATCCATTTCATGTCGTTGCCATTGCGACCTTTTGGTGAACTGCACAAATCACTTTTTTCTTAAGAGTGTTTTGTGCAGTTGTACTAAAATGTCACACGGGTGGCGTCTCTACATTTCAGTGCGACTGCACAAAGGGAGATTGGTTTTGCTCTATCCTCCTCATCCAACTCCGAGCCTAATCTTCTCCAACTAGTTAGTCTTAAGAGAGACTGCAAAGGTGACCGGCTTCTATTTGTGTGTTTATTGTTTCATCAGCAATCCTCTATTATCGTAATCACACTTGATATATTTGGAACAGGGACGCTCAGCTCTATTTTAGTGGAACTGCAGAAAATGATCGGAATGTTGCATGCTCCAGACAGCTACTTTTTTCCCAACATGCCTTGTTGATTTAGACAGAGCTGGGGGACGTTGCTGCCAATGAAAGCATGGATCAATTTTATTTTAACACCTTCTCACAACTTTGTCTTCAGTTGTGATGTAATTATTAGCTCTGATCTGCTAATAATTGACATGCATTAGCAAGGAAGTTAGTTTTTTATTATTTCCGAAAGAGCATCGATGGCAAGACAGGCGAAACAAAAGCTGAAAGCTCACACCATTGTACAATTTCATGTTGCTGGAAAATTATTTGTATAGTACGTCAATTATGTAAACAAATGATCGAAGCTTGATAGCATTGCTAGAAGCCTCTTCATCATCCGGGTCCATGTGCCATGCACAAAAATACTCCTTCGTTCCTAAATATTTGTCTTTTTACAAATTTCAAACGGGCATATTTTAGAGTGTAGATTCACTCATTTTGCTTCGTATGTGTACTCCCTCCGTTCCTAAATATTCTATTTGTCTTAACAGAGATTTCAACAAGTGACTACATACTAAGAAAAATGAGTGAATCTACACTCTAAAATATGTCTATATACATCCGTATGTGCCAGTCCATTTGAAATCTCTAAAAAGAAAAATATTTGAGTAGTCACTTGTTGAAATCTCTAGAAAGACAAATACTCCGGAGTATATTTAAGAACTGAGGGGGTAGTGCACAACCGCATGGGAGACTCAGCCCGGTCGTTGCGCCGCATTAATAGTGAGTAATGAGCAGTCAAATCATAAGCCCCACCTTTCCCAATGTAAGTTGCTCTGAAGAAGCAACCATCAATACACTCTTCTTTGAATCCGCTCATACTACTCCATCCCTCACTGTTTATACAGCGCGCTTCAGAGAAAAGAAAAAAAATCTGTGGGACCAAGGCGACTAGCAATCGGCCTGAAAAATAGCATTGGTAGTTATAGCACGGCGTCTATTACTAGAGGGAACAATGCGTACACACATGCATGCAGTGCTTCCACCCCGGGTACACACATGCATGCACTCCGTAGTACTACAGTACATGGAGAGAAAATTGTGGACTTGATTGTGGTTACCATGCCCTAATTAATTAAGCATTAAACCAAACACGTGTAAAGTCTCTCTGGTGGTGGAAATGCATTGAGAGAAATGCATCATAATGAAGCGCGCCCTGTAACTGTGACGGAGGGTGGAGTAGTATGAAGGTGCAAAACCAAGTACGCGTACTACTGTGCTTGGCTCTTCGCCCCTTCGTGGAGTCGAACAATGATGGTACTCCGCATGTTGGGTACTACAGTGTATGCCTCTGACAATCTGACACCGAATGGACTGATGCATGTCCACCGAGGGTAGGTTGCATTAGTCAAAAGGCATAAGCGAGCTTCACCTTGTCCTGCAAGCTTCTCCTCGTTCTGCAAGTTTACGGGACACACCAAAAAGTAGTGCTAGTCCATACTCCCTCCTTTCCGGTTAAAATGGCTTAATCTTTTTTGCGGGTAAATGAGACAGCTTTATTCATATATAAGCATTCTTAGGACGATCAGCCAAGACACTAGTCACTAGGCAACGAGGTACCCCGCAAAAAAAGAAGTAGGAAGCGAGGTGTTTCATCAAGCCAGCTGTCGGCAACATTCAAAGTGCAGCAAGCACGGTTCGCACGAAGATGCGCCGCAAGGTTTGCTGACCTGTTTACATGCTGAATAACAAAAAAAGAGGAAATATTACTGAGCGCTACTATTTGTAACAGGATATGAGCCAGAATTAAGCGAGAATTGTGGCACGTGTTCCATGCAATCAACTTCCATTATCACATGCGAGAACCCTCGAAGAGAACCAAATGTGTTGAAGATAGCTTTATCACATTTTAAAATTATAATAAGAGTGCAGACGCTCCTCCATCCGGTTCCTAGTACTAGTATAGTGCGTACCTTTATGGACTATAATAGTAGTACTAGTAAACTTTACGCTTGGCTGTTCGGGAAGTCAAACAATAATAGCACTAGTAGTATAGTGTATGCTTCTGGCAATCCGACACCGAATTAACTGTTGCACGTCCACTGCCTGAGCGAGGGAGAGCTTGCATTAGTCAAAAGTTTCTCCTTGTCCTGCGAGCCACCGCACGCAAGCTTCTCCCGTCCTGCACCCTTCTCCTTGTTCAGCAAGTTGACGGGACATAGCAAAGTAATGCTAGTCCATGCTGCCTCCTCTCTGGTTAATATGGCTTAATTTCAAATGAGATAAATACACTATCTGTCACTGTATATTTGTAAAAATACGGTCAGTGGACTTCATAATACGCTCACTGCGCTCAATATATATATTTTCCGGTGTTCATAAGGTCACTAGCTCACCCTGACTGAGTATGTGTGTGCATGCACGTGTAGGTTGAGCACTTGAGCGTGGCCGTGTGTGTTCCGTTGTGTGCTCGGACATGCATGCATTAGGGCGTCGCGGGCGTTTTTGCGTCCATGTGTACTTGTGACTGTTGCATACACGTAGGGGGAGTACATGTAGGGGCCACTAAGGAGCAGTTAAATCACACAGTAAGTTAGTCGGAAGAAGCAACCATCATTTCACTCTTGAATGACACGTACGCAATATAAAATGGTTGATATGGAGAGAAAAATAAAACCACTATATATACACTAGCAGGAGCCTAAGCTACAAGCCTGCTTGCTTAGGTTGCTCTCTTCACAAGCATAGAACGACGGGCCTGATCCCATAGCTGGGGGAAGGGAACAATGTTCTGCGTAGACGTGGTCGACATCGGTGAGGGAGAAAACCCACAGTCGGTGCGTCCCAATCGGGGGTCACCGCGGTATGGGCCGATGCCGTGTCCCAACCGCCCTTCTAGCTGCAGCCCGACGTCCCAGGTAGTCCATCTTCCTTTTGGTGCCGGCTTGCTCCATTGTCGTAGCTCCATCTCCATGTCGATCTTTCTCTACTTCTACTGGCTTCTATTTGTGATGAGTTTATGTCTCATGAACTAGTGCCAGTACTATTATTCTAATCACACTTCTTCAATATCTTTGCCATCAGGGATGCTTAGGTCGATTTTAGTGGAACTCCACAAAAGCATCGTATGATCCAAGGGTGCCAGCCGTCTTTCCTTCCCGACATGGAACGTGCTATGGAACAAGAGGTACCAAAAGGTAGAGAACCAAAGAGTGCTGCTTCTATTGTTGCTGACATTCTCACTAAAGAATCTCCCTCTAGCACATTCCTTCGACGGGTTCTACCTGGCCAGGAAATTAAATCATGTTTATGGTTTAGGGTTTAAGTCGTAGTGACCCCATCAGTAGTTTTTCTATCGTACATGCTCTCACAACTTTTTTGAACGCGGAAGAGATCGCGCATGTCATAGCTGGCTATTGCGACCTTTGAACGCGGAGCAGCCGCGTGCACCCGGAAGCGGCACGGGCGACGCTCTCTTGGTCGGCACACCGCAATCAATGTCGGCGCCAGTGAGAGGTCGCGTCCGCTCTGGCCAGGCATGAATGCGGCACTGACCGTTTTGGGCGGGAAGCACGCGCGGGTGATGGAGAGGGTTCGGGTTGGTCAGGACTGGCCGTGGCAGCGGTCCGGACGTGCGCAAACAAGAGATATTGTACGTTAATATTGCTGCGTATATAATTAACAACGTAAATAATGTGCCAGTTGGACAAATATGATTGGAGATGGAGATGGAAATGGAATTTTATGTAAACATGGATATGCATGTCTATGTCTATGTGTGTGTGCGCGATGACCCTCACGACCTGGAAGCGGGGGGATGTTTTTGATCGAGTTTTCTTTCTTGGTAGGTTAGAAAATCAGTTTGTCTAATTCACATCTAGATGTTATTTAAGGATATCACATCTAAGCTCCCACAAGTATATAATGTAGCAACAAGAAACAAAAAAACTAGGAAAAGACCACAAACAGAGTGGACATCAACTTATATGTGACATAACTATGTCACATCAAGATGTGTCCTAGACAGACCCTTAAAAAATTGTCCGCCTGTTTTCTTTTGTTTTTTCCAGGAACGCGCGTATTCTATTTAAAACCACTGCTATGGAGAGATTTTTTTACTCCATTATAGCCTCTTGTTTGATAGAGTTTCTCGCGTCTCGCTCTCTCACCCTTTCCATATCAAAACAAGATGACAGTGTCCACTCTATCTCTCTCCTCACTGGTGGTCACAGATCCGGCCGAATCCCGTCCGCTGCGGGAGGTGAGGAGGTGCAGCGTTGACGCTGTCGCCGTCGGTGACGGAGGAAGCCGATGCGCACCGTCCTCTCGGAGCCGGCGCTGGCACGGACGAAGATCCTCCACGCCCTTGTTCGCTGCCGTCGTGTGGGCAGATCCCGCCCGCCCGCCTAAACGACATCTCGCCCACCTGAGGTATAACTTCTTGTACTGGTCCAGCTCCCCAGGTCGCTGCGTGCGGGTTTTCTTCTATGCGACTACTCCCAGCTCCCCATGCATAGTAGCTAGGGTTCGTCGGCTGGTCCAACATCACCTACTAGTACTATAGAGGAAATGCCACTCAAAAAGTTGTCCTGATTTATGCCCCGGTTGAGGTATACATGTTGTTTCGACAAAAAGTACATGGTGGTTGTGCGGTCATTGTCCATATGGTGGTAGTACTATCACTGGTTAAATGAAGAAATGTTTTTTTCTCGGGTATCCTGGTTTAGTTCCCATCAAGATAATTATGATGCTTTTGTTTGTTGGTGTACTTTTCATTAATTCTTATTGACAATTGTGATGTCGTTGCTAAACCCTTTTTTATATTTTTGGAAACAGCGATGTGTGTCTCCATACCCATGCATGTCCTCCTCAATTTTAGTGGAACTGCACAAAATTGGATGGCCATTGTTGTTCCTCCTCACTGTCCTCTGCCACGTGGTTCTTCCTTCCTCGAGCTTGATTACTGAGAAGAAACAGACCACAGTGAGGATTTGTCGAACTTCTTAGGTGCCTCACCCAAACGTGATGCCAAATGGATGATGCATCACCATGATGAGCTATCGATGCTCATGGTTGCACCTCATGGTTGCGTCGGCTGGTGAAGCTGATCGATTTTTGATGAAAAACAAGCTGTCTTCCATCAGTTCTCTTTGCTTGTTACGCACAAAGATGATATCCTTCGTCAGTTCACCTTGGTTGCGTTGGAGATGCAGTCGTCTTTCACGTTGGTGCAATTTTCGCTAGGGTTTTACGACAGGTGGGCCCAAAATGTGGCTGGCTCACCTGTCATATAGCCAAAAGCAGGTGCAGTGAAGGCACCAGAGCTTAGTCCATACTATAGTAGTATATATATAAGCGTGAGCCTCAACACTTGTTCGCTAGGGTTTGCACTCTCCACACGCTCGCCGCACTACATATATGTTACACGCTGGAGGCTCAACGTTCATTTGCTATGGTTTGCTATATTCACAGTCTCTCACCCTCTCTTCACCAGATCTAAACAAGACTGCGTTGGCCTCTTGTCTCTCTCTCCCCCCTCATAGCTGGTGAAAGAGGCATCCGTATCCCGTCGCACCGGGAAGGGGAGGAGGTGCAACGTTCACTCTATCGCCTTCGGCAAGGGGGGCAATCCACTGCCGGCTGCGCTATTCTCTTTCACCTAGTGCTTGTGCGGGAGGGCCACCGACCGCTTCTTCCTCGCTGTCGTACGTAGTGTGGGCAGATCCGGCCTCCCGCCGCACGCCTTGCCACATCCCGACGACCCTAAGGTATAAGTTTCTTTGAAACCGTCATTGCTCTAGCTGCATGTGGATCTTTTTCGATCTGTAGTCGAATATAGGTCTTGGTTCAAAGAGGAAAGAAGGTGGGCTAGAGCAAGAATCTAGGACGTGGTTCAATGAGGAAAGGAGGGGCGGAAAGTAGGATAGACTGGCTATCCAGCCGCTTTGTAGGTCGAAAAGGGAAAAAGGGGCTAACCCAGTACACACATCTGTAAGGAACCGATCTCTTTGTTGACAAGGGAAAGAAACTGGGGGTCGGGTAGTTTGTGCATGACTAGATTTGCTGCCCTCACATAGGAAGCAGGTTCAAAGAGAACAAATATGGGACCAGCGCATATATGCTGCTTGGATACATATTCTGCATCACCCATTTATACATGTGGACGCACATGGTGCTGGCATGTCCCAAGCAGCTATTTTGCTGTTGTTAATCTCAGAATTAACTACTGATCTGTTTTAAAAGAATTTATCTGTTAATATGAATAAATGCAACCGTTTTAGAAATGCTACTATCCTATACTTTGTTTTCCATCAAGATAAGGTAGATGCTTCTTTTTGTGGCCGCATGTTTCATCCTCCTTTATTGGCTAGTAATTGTTTTCTTTTTTGCCTCTTAAAACAGGGATATCTATTCAACTTATTGCTATAGAAAACATAAATGTCACGCCGGCAACTTTGCTTGATTTCAGTGCAACTGCACAAAACTTGATTGGATTTCCTATTCGTGTTGGTAGATTCGTATTTTATGTTGTTCATCTCATGAAAAGGTCAGTACAGGCCTTCATCCACATGATTGTGCAGTGTGCTTTGAGATGCTGTGCTACTTGTATTGGTACTGTTTTAAATAAATGATGAATTGAAGCTATTGTATTGCTGTCTTTTCCCATTAAGTAGTGAACAAAAATGGGACCAACCCAGACATGATGCTTGTTGCTTTGTTACAACAAATTCAGCATCACCCCCTTTATAAGCTAGTAATTGATGCCACTCTCAGAATTAACTACTGAATCTTATTTCAAAACTGCAACACTTGTTAGGGATTGGCGGGATTACCATTTTTGTGGCCGCATGTTTCATCCTCCTTTATTAGCCAGTAATTGATTCCTTTTTTGCCTCTGTTTATACATGGATATCTATTCAACTTGTTGCTATTGTGACATTTTGCTTCGCTACGCGAAACACTTTGCTTGATTTTAGTGCAACTACACAAAACGAGATTGGATTTCCTATTCGTGTTGGCAGATTCGTACGTGATCTTGTGTGTGTCATGACAGGTTGGTACTTGCCTTCATCCACATGATCGTGCAGTGTGTTTTGAGATGTTGTGCTACTTGTATTAGTACTATTTTAAATAAATGATGAATTGAAGCTATTGTATTGCTGTCTTTTCCCATTAAGTAGTGAACAAAAATGGGACCAACCCAGACATGATGCTTGTTGCTTTGTTACAACAAATTCAGCATCACCCCCTTTATAAGCTTTATCGTTCTTTATACATGTTGAAACAAGGCATTGTTAAGATAATGTCTCAGTCAATATGAATGAATCACACTGATGGAGAATTGCTACTCTTCTACTTTGTTTCCCATTAAGATAAAGTAGATCAGTAGATGCTTTTCTTTTGGGAGTACAAGTCATCAACCGTTATTTCTTAGTAATTGTTTCCCTTATACCTATTGTTGCTTACATGGATATCAAAATTAAAGCTCGGTTTTATTCTGACTTCGATTTTAGTTGAACTGCACAAAAGGAGCCAATGTGTAAGGCAAACTATTGCATTACTGGGTCTAGTTGGTCGTTCCACTTTGCAGAAAGAAGCAGTCACTGTTTGCGCTACATTATAGAAGGAATGACCGAGAAGCTTTACAGAGTATTATTAGACACCGGTGACATGACTAGTCTGCAGAGACCATTGGCAATTTAACAACACGTGGAGTGCCCTGGGAAAAAAGTGCCCAAACAAGTACAAAAGCTACGACAGGACTCCACGATCATAGGCATTACATATTTTGAATGGGAAAAGCTTGTCAAAGTTTAATCATTGATGTTAGCAAGAAGGCGTTAGTTTAATATATTGGAATTGGAGAACCTTGTCAAAATTTGCTCATTGATGTTAGCCAGAAGACATGCATTTGATATTTTTGAGTGGGACTCCCTTGCTATGAGCAGCGTCGAGTGTTGTTTCCTATTCTTGTGTTCAGTTTAGAAGTAAATAGTTACTCTGCTGAGATATTCCTGTGTTAAGAGTTTGTTCTGAATATTGTCTATGTAATGCCAGGCCTTGTGTTTGATTGCAAAGTTGAGCTTGGAATGTTGTGGCATGCGGTATCACGAGCTGTTCACCGTGCCTCCTGAGAATAATGCTTAGTATTGTTTTGCATGTCGATCTAATGCCAGTGATTTGCTTGTTAAGAAGATCATCCTCTTCTGTTGTTTCCGTGCTTAAGAAGTTCATCGTCTGATGTTTCATTCATAGCCTATACAACAAGTCGGGTAGGTTAGACGTGAAACCATATGATCTCCGACCAACTCATGATATTAGGCCGTGATTGGATCGTCCTTTTCCAACCAAAACCGCTTGTAAAACTGGCGCTTGTAAATTAAAGCAGATGGTCTCGGGCGAAGGCACTTGGTTGGTCGATTTCGACTAGTAAAATATCGAAAGTACTTGACACACGAACGATTGCTAATTCAGTCGTTAGCTGATGTTTCAGCCTTTCCCATGGATGGCATGATACACACATCGTGCATGTATCGTCTGGTAATGTCGTCCATATAGCAGTGCTCGTAAAATATACACTGGTCTCTCAAATTACACACGTAACCCGCCGGTTTTACTTACAGACCTCGGGCCCTCAGTTTCATTACGCCTGTATTTTACGCGTTGTTTTCGATGACGAGTAAATTACACTTGTATGTTAATACATGTTTGAAATAAACCAGAGCTACCAAGCACGGCCTTACTGTTTCATGCCGTCTCAGTTTCTCGAAGGTGCTCATAGGTGTCCGATGATCCTGGCTTTCTAAATGAGTAGCGGGCGCTGTATCAGACCATCCCTAGGGCCCGCGAGGCCCTCTCCGTCGTCCTTCGAGTTGTTGCGCTCGCCGTGGCGCCGAGCATTGTTAACATCGTCAACGAACATGAGGATTTAGGAGATGATTTTATTTTGACTGGATGACACTAGGGACCCACTAGGGCCATAGCCATACGTACGCAAGTGCCTCCTTACTATGTACAACTATATTTTTTTTGCTTTCTCCTGGTTTCCTGACATCACGGTCCCACACCATTGTCAACCTATGTAGTCAATATAAACGAGAGAATTGCACAAGGTGCGGCCGACAGCTGGGACCAAGCAGCTCGAGCAGTATTTGTGTTTTTGAGGCGTGAGCACTGCAGAGTTTTTCTTGGCGATGGTTTCGTTGTTGTTCAGAGAATAGCAGGGTATTACCTAGGCGGGCTGTGGCCTGTCTAGCCCAGGCCAGATATCCAGCCCAGAAACTAATTGTTTCAAGATGAAAATGGCTAGCCCAGCTATACATCTTTTTGAGGAATACCCAGGCAAGGTCAACTTGTTATTCTCCGCCCTGCTGGGCTGCCAATCTTTCCAAGGAGGGATGCATTAGGCTTAACAAGAAAATGGGCTTTAAAAATAATAAATGGGATGTAATTATAAAAACTGGGGAGTAACTAAAAAAAATGCACCAAACACGAAATTAGTTTATAAAATATTATTTATGGATTTTGAAAATCTTAAATTTTCATTGTTGCGCGCGCAATGTTTCGTTGGATTTTTACGTAATACAAATTTATATTTAATCTGACTAGAAATTTCGGGATAAAAATATTTCGGAGCCCATCAAAATGTGGGAAATTTTATTGAATTCTGTCTTCAACGGTTGGTTGAAATTATTAATCATTGTCCTAGCTAGAAAATGGGCTATACTTTTAACAAACTGTAAATGGGTTGTTGTAAATTCCATTAGAATTCCAAAATGGGTTGTACATTCTTACAAAATGCAAATGGGCTATAAGCTCTCTGCCACACACTTGTGGGTCTACTAAGTGACGCGTCCCCTAAAAAAAATAAGTTGACGCGTATGCAAGGCTTTGCCAACTTATTATAGTCAACACACGGTTCTAGCAGTAGTGGCCGTTGGATGTTGGATGTCTATCCAACGGATGTCGTGCTTCTTCTTTAATCTTGGATATTCTTAGCTTCGGCCGCCCAAAAAATGATTCCTCCCCCTGACATCTGGGGCGCACCGTTTCGGGGGCTGACCTGTGGGCCCACTAAGTTGGAGCGTACCAAGGGCTTTGTCAACTTAGTCAATAATAAACATTTCTAGCTTCAGTGACCATACGATGTCCATCCAACGACCGTAGTGCTTCTTCAACCTCTGGTCTTCTTGGTCCAGCCGCACAAAGTAGCGCCGGTCCTGCCGCCTGCTCCTGCCTCCCGTGGCCGGCTGTGCTGCCGCGGAGGCCTCACCGCCCCCATACTACTCCCACCGCTGGCCAGGCCATCCCTCCACTCACCCACACCCCCTGTTATTCTGCGGCGACAGCAGCCTCACACCGCAGCCGAACCAGTGAACCCTCATACTCCTCTCCGCGCGGGCTTCCACTGCTGCGTCTTCCCCGGCTCCGCGTCATCCCCTTCCTAGGCCTCGCCGTCGTCCAGACCACCGCCCTGGTGCTCTCGGCGCGGCGTGGTCAACATGGTCAATGACCGACTTACATCCGAAGAGTACTGTACGTGGAGAGGCTGACGGCTGGGTCCAGGAGGCCGCAAGGAATTGCCTCCTTATTACACGCAAAGTAATTATTCCTCCACCTTACAGCAGGGACCCACCGGACGGGCCAGCTTATTTCGCGAAAAAAACGTTCCCCCCGCTGTCAGCTCGGACCCACCAGAAGTGCCTCCTTTTTACGCACAAAAAAATGAATACTCCCCCTGCTAGCTGGGACCCACAATGGTGGGAGGCTGACTTGTGGGCCTACTAAGTTGACTGGGACGGGGGCCTTTGTCAACTTTAGTCAATATGAACGATTCTAGCTCTAGTGACCGTACGATGTCCATCCAACGGCCGTAGTGCTTCTTCGACCTCTGGTCTTCTTGCTCCAGCCGCCCAAAGCAGCGCCGGTCGTGTTGCATGCTCCTGCCTCCCGTGGCCGGCTGTGCTGCCGCGGAGGCCTCACCGCCCCCTACTATTCCCACTGCTGGCCAGGCCCTGCGGCGACGGCAGCCTCACACCGCAGCCGAACCAGTGAACCCTCGTACTCCACTCCGTGCGTGCTTCCACTGCCGCGTCTTCCCCGGCTCCCCATCGTCCCCTTCCTAGCCCTCGCCATCATCCACCGCCCTGGTGCTCTCGGCGCGGCGTGGTCAACGTGGTCAAGGAACGACTTCCATCAGACATGGACTGTACGTGGAGAGGCTGACAGCTGGGTCCACGGCCGCAGCAAGGAAGTGCCTCCTTATCATGTACAAAATAATTATTCCTCCACCTGACAGCGGGGACCCACCGGTCGGGCCACCGTATTTTGCCAAAAAAACGTTTCCCCTGACTGCTGGGACCCACCAGCTACACCTTCGCATGCAAGGAAGTGCGTCCGGGCAAAAAAAAACAAAACGATTCACCCCCTGACTGCAGGGACCCACCAGCTACATCTTCGCACGCAAGGAAGTGCCTGACAGTCGGGACCCACCTGGTCGAAGCGTACGTAGCATTGCCATTCTGGTTGCAAACGTGTACGTACATATATACTGGTCGATGTAGAGGCACACACATGTCGTAGTAGAGGCGCACATGTAGCATGTACACGTACGTACAGCGGTCAGGGTGCAAGAAAGAAAATACGGCCACGTATGTGTACATACGGGCGGGGTCTCGAACGCCTACTCATGCATACGTACGGCGAGGGCTCGTGTACACAGCTGGGTCGGAACGGAGAAACAGCGTCATCGTCGTGTTCATGGGGAGGCAACGGAATGCGTCGTGTTCATGGGGAGGTAACGGAATGCGTCGTGTTCATCGGGAGGCTTGGACGGAACAGGCAATGGAAACGAGGCCTGGCGTACCGCAGAACGGAGGAAACGGCCTTGTGTTCGACCCGCCACGTTCGAAATGGGATCTTGTTCATCGGGAGGGGTGTGGCATACCGCAAAACGGAGGAAACGGACCTCCTACGGTCAAAACGGGGGTCCTGTTGATCGGGAGGGGTGTGGCGTACCGCAAAACGGAGGAAGCGGACTTGTGTTGGAGTGCTACGGTCGAAATGGGGGTCCTGTTCATTGAGAGGGGTGTGGCGTACCGCAAAACGGGACTCCACTAGATATTGTTCATCTCCACCGTCGACCTCCTCTAGCCTCCACGGGCTCGTTTTCATCCAGCCTCCACGGGCTCCTGTTCATCCAGGCTCCACCGCGCGCTACTCCACCAGCTACTCTTCAACCACCCCTCCACACCACGGGGTCCTGTTCAACCACCCCTCCACCGGCACCCCTCCACCGTCTACTGTTCATCCAGAGGCAACGCCACCGCTCACTGTTCATCCAAACCCCCCTGCAACGCTCACTGTTCATCCCATCGATCGGCTTCACTTAGCAGCAGTAGCGAAGGAATCGCTCAATCGGGTTCAGTTAACAGCCATCGATCGATCGCTTGGGTTCAATAATGCGTAGCCTGCAGTGCAATCGCTCGGGTTCAGTTAGAGCCAACGCCTCGCACACACGCGCATACGTGTACGAGAGAAACGCGCATCGCTCGGCCCCCGACCTCCCACCGTAACCGGGAACTCCCCGAAATTTTCCTCGCCCTCGCTTCTACCACGGTTTTTTCCGTCATGGACGGCCCAAAGAATGTCATGCAACTGCGTCTCCGGCCCGCCCAGGACGAAAAGCCCATTTTCTGTCATGATTTTTTGTCATAGAAGTAGGAGCCGGCCACATCTATGATGATACTGGGGTTTGTCACAATTATCGTCATAGAAGTGTCATATGTATGATAGAAAAAAAATTCGTTCGGCCCAAAATGTCACGGATGTGTCTTCATTTTGTAGTGTAGAAACTTACGTGTGCAGCCACAAGATATTATGGGCTCTAGCATAGTTGAGTAAGTTACGTGAAGCTCTTGAAGAGGTGGATCAGCAGGTAGTGGGTTGTAGGTTTGATATGGTCTCCTTGGAGTAGAGAGTTAATGTTTTTGAAAGACTGTGTCTCGGTCATCCGTTTCTCAAACATCATGTAGTGCAAGAAATTCAACGGAGGCGATCGAGTCTTGTGGGGAAAAGTGCGCAAACCTCTGCAGAGTGTACAATCTAAGCATGGTTAGCCGTGTCCCCAGTTATGGACATCTTGAGTATCTAGTACTTGGAGTATCTTAAGTATCTCATCACTCTCTAAAATAATATTGTCGGGTTGATAATTACTTTAATTGGGATTGAGTTGGAGGAACCTTCTCAATGATGTTTAAACTACCTTGATAGTTAAATTAAAATCTATTCCTTTGTTGTAAGGAAAAATTGGCTTTTCGCAAAAACTATAACCATAGAGCATTCCACCAGCCAAATATGCATGTAGTGATAGCATTATTCTGTTCTTGCTCTACTGTGTTACTTTGCCAGCATATTCCATGTGCTGACCCATTTTGGGCTACAACGTATTATGTTGCAGACTTTTTAGACGGAGAGTAAGGTTCGTTAGGTCGTTGCCGTGCAGCTCAGCTATGCCATTGGAGTTGATGGACTCACTTTATCTTCCAAGCCTTCCGTTGTTATCATATTAGATGGCCTTAAGCCATATTTATTGTAATAAGTTCTCTTTGGAGACATTCGATGTAACAAGTGTGTGATTGCTACTCTGTTATAAATCCTCGAGTACTGTGTGTGTCAGCATTACCGATCCAGGGATGACACTGAAGCACAGAGACTTGACCGTTTGAGGTCGAGTTGCTACAAGATGGTATCAGAGCACACGCTGAGTGTAGGACACGACCACTAAGCTAAAACCATAGATCACTATTCTCTTCTCATCTCTGACTCCTCTCCATTTTCTACTCTTTAGGATGGCGGATGCAAGGAACAAGTTTGCACAACCGGATGAAGAAGCACCTTTTGGACGACACTTGAAGGAAGTCACTAGGTACCTGAACATAGGAATACCAAGCTTCACCGGGATTTACAACGCCACTTTACCAGAAGAGGAGCGATGGCTGATTCAAGTTCAAGTTCCAGGAAGGACCTTCACGCCAGTCACTAAGCCCATAGAGTTTTCCTTCGATGCACCAACCTGGAGTCTAGGAAAGAGTATGGCAGCTCACATCACCATGGGACGCATTGGAGAAGTTTATCACAAGGAGCTTAAGGATACTATCTATTAGATTTGTGGGCGCCGAGATGAGCAATGGGAGATGATCAGCACCAGGAAGGATAGATCGATTGCAGCCTTCATCCAGGAACTAAACTAGCACATTCGATGCTAGGAGAATCAGATGTGCTCAGGCATGATAGATCTGATGAAGGCAATGACTAGAATCACGGAACTGGAGGAAGGACTCAAGGCTACACGTGAAGATTATGAGGAAGAAATCGTTGTACTAGTGGGGAAGAATGACGATCTAGAAAGGAAGCTAGGAGTATTCCTGGGAACCCCGCACCAGGAGGAAAAGATGAAGAACCCGAGGAGATTCGCCCGGAGGAATACATCATCATCGACGACACCGACTCCGGCCTTAGCGATGATGACTATGAAGATGAAGGTGGATTAGACATCATGGAGTCTTCGACCGAGGAATATTTTTAGCAGACCACCACATTAGTAGTAGTATTCCACCATGTAAATAATATAGTCCGAGCACTTTTGTGATAGTTCTAGAGCGATTGGATGCCCTTGCCTGATTGATTGAGTGAAATGTTTGTGTTTGTCTCATGTGCATATGGGTAGTGCTTTCTCATTAGACCTCATTATATTCTAATCTCTCCCCTCTAAACCCATCAGATGCCTCTGGGACGTGACCCCGGATTTGCTTTCCCACCGGAGCTCACTCAGTTGATCTAGCAACAGAATATCCTAATGCAGTTGTTAGTCCAGAACCAAGGCAACAACAACAACAACAATCCACTACCACCAGTTGACAACTTAGCCCGCTTTCTGAGGTTGCAGCCGCCGGTGTTTTCTAGTAGCACCGAGCCCATAGTAGCAGATGATTGGCTCCGCAGGATTGGAAGGGAGTTAACCACTGCAGGATGTACCGATACTGAGAAGGTGCGTTTTTCCGCACATCAGTTGGATGGACCAGCAGCCTCATGGTGGGAGAATTACACTGTCACCTACCCTATAGCCACGGTGACATGGGATCAGTTTCAGCAAGCTTTCCGTACAGCCCATGTCTCAACTGGAGCAATGAGTATGAAGAAGCGTGAGTTTTGTAACTTACGCTAGGGGAACCGTACTGTGGCTTAGTACGTGGATGAGTTTAGCAAGTTATCTCACTATGCCCCTGATGATGTGGCCACAGATGCCGTGAAGCAGGAGAAGTTTATGGAAGGGCTGAATGCTGAGATGAGCATGCAGTTGATGGTGGCAACATTCAACGACTACCAGGAGTTGGTAGATAAGGCTCTTATGATTGAAGGGAAGCAGCAGCAGATTGAGAGCCGTAAGAGGAAGTATGGACAAGGGAGGTATAACTCAGGAGCTCAACAGAAGCCTTGCCTAACCACAAACTCGGGAGGACTTGTTCATAACCATGGAGGCCACAACCATAATGGAGGAAGTAACCATAACCATACTGGACCAAGGAATGGGAATGGGAATGGAGCAAGCAAGAATTAGAACCGCCCCAATCCAGCCACACCCACCAAGAGAGATCTAAGTCACATTACTTGTTATAAGTGCGGGAAGACTGGACGCTATGCCACGGAGTGCCCTGAAGGGAAGAAGGGAAACAGGAATGGGAGCGCTGGAAAGAAGCCCAATCCATTCAACAAAGGACAAGTGAACCACGTTAACGTGGAGGACGTTGAAGAGCAGCCAGACATGGTTATAGGTAAGTTTTTTGGTTAAGTCATTTACCGCTCTTTTTCTTTTTGATACTGGTGCATCACATTCATACATATCAAGGGAATTCGTGGATAAGTTTAAACTACCTACCCAAACCCTTAGGACCCCTCTATTAGTAAGTTCACCTAGAGCAGAGTATATGGCTAGTCGATGGCGCGTCTAGATACCCTTAACCATTGGCAACCATGTTTTTCCGTCCGACCTAATTATCTTGGAGTCACAAGGATTGGATGTGATATTAGGAATGGACTAGATATCAAAGTACGGAGGAAGCATTGACTGTGTTAGTAGGTCAATTTGTCTCACCACCCCGGAGGGAAAAAGGATCAAGTACATATCTAGGCATGCGGCAAGGAGTAGTCAAGTGAATACCCTCACGGGAGTTGTTCAGGAGGAAGTGCATGTAGTAAAGGATTACCCGGATGTTTTCCCAGAGGAGTTACCAGGCATACCACCGGATCGAGATATCGAGTTTTTGATAGAGCTATTGCCAGGCACAGGGCCAATATCCAAGAGACACTATCGGATGCCCGCGAATGATCTGGAGGAGATTAAGAAACAGATCGAGGAGTTATTCGAGAAAGGTTATATTCGACGGAGTTCATCACCATGGGGAGCCCCGGTGCTTTTGGTTGAGAAGAAGGATAAGTCCCTAAGAATGGTTGTTGATTATCGGGCCTTGAATGATGTGACGATTAAGAACAAGTACCCATTGCCGATGATCAATGATCTGTTTGACCGACTGCAAGGAGCTAAGGTGTTTTCAAAGATCGATCTGCGATCGGGATACCATCAGTTGAAGATCCGTGAGAAGGATATACCAAAGACAGCATTCACCACACGGTACGGGTTATACGAATACACAGTCATGTCATTTGGACTGACTAACGCCCCTGCCTATTTCATGAGCATGATGAACAAGGTGTTCATGGAATATTTGGATAAGTTTGTTCTGGTGTTCATTGATGATATAATGGTATATTCGAAGAATGAAGAGGAGCACAAGGAGCATTTGCATTTAGTTCTCGAGAAACTTAGGGAACATCAGTTGTATGCCAAGTTCAGCAAATGCGAGTTTTGGTTGAAGGAAGTCGGATTCCTTGGACATGTTATATTAGGAGAAGGTATAGCAGTAGACCCCACCAAGGTTCAATCAGTCACAGAATGGTTGGCACCCACTTCAGTTAGCGAGATCCGCATTTTTCTTGGACTCGCAGGATACTATCGGAGATTCATTGAGAATTTTTCCAAGATTGCGAAGCCAATGACGGAGTTATTGAAGAAGGATACCAAGTTTAAATGGACGGAAGATTGCGAGGCAAGTTTCCACGAGCTGAAGAAACGTTTGACTACAGCCCCAGTGATGACACTGCCGGATATACGTAAGGATTTCCAAGTGTATTGTGATGCCTCTTGCCTAGGACTTGGAAGTGTGCTTATGCAGGATGGAAGAGTTATCTCGTATGCCTCACGACAACTAAAACCACACGAGTTGAATTATGCTACGCATGATTTGGAGCTAGCAGCCGTAGTGCATGCGTTGAAGACCTAGAGGCATTACCTTATTGGAAACCATTGTGATGTGTACACGGATCATAAGAGTTTGAAGTACATTTTCACACATAAGGAACTAAACCTTAGGCATAGGAGATGGTTGGAGCTTATAAAGGATAATGACATGAAGCTGCACTATCATCCAGGAAAGGCCAATGTCGTAGCAGACGCTTTGAGCCGGAAGAGTTATGCTAATACCCTAGAGAGCACGGGATTGCCAAAGGAGTTAGTAGAGGATCTCCGGGAACATCGATTGGAGATTGTTCCTAGAGGTTTTGTTGCAACAATGGAGGTTCGGTCTACATTGTTGGGAAAGATTCGAGAAGCTCAGAAGGATGAAAAAGAGATTGCCGAGATAAAAGATAAAATGAGCGAAGGAAAGGCCAAAGGTTTTCGTGAGGATGAGCACGACACCTTATGGTTTGAGGACCGTGTTTATGTGCCCAATAACACAGAGATCAGGAAGTTAATACTTCAGGAGGCACATGACTCACCATACTCGATACACCCCGGAAACACCAAGATGTATTTGGATTTGAAGGAACGTTTCTGGTGGACAGGGATGAAGAAGGATATCGCCGAGTATGTAGCCGTATGTGATGTATGCCAGAGAGTGAAGGCAGAGCATCAAAAGTCAGCAGGATTGCTACAGCCTATGCCGATACCCGAATGGAAGTGGGATAAACTTGGCATGGATTTTATCACTGGATTGCCCAGGACAAAATCAGATATGATTCTATATGGGTAGTAGTTGACCGCTTGACCAAAGTGGCACACTTTATCCCAGTGAAAACAACTTATACCAGTGCAAAGTTGGCCAAGATATATATGATCAGGATCGTATGGCTGCATGGAGTTCCGAGGACCATCGTATCAGATAGAGGGACACAGTTTACCTCAAAGTTTTGGCATCAGCTACACCAGACCTTGGGAATGAGATTGGAGTTCAGTACAACATTTCACCCGCAGACCGATGGACAGACCGAGAGAGTCAACCAGATTCTGGAGGATATGTTGAGAGCCTATGCGCTAGACTATGGATCTAGCTGGGATGAAAATTTGCCTTACGCAGAGTTCTCATACAACAATAGTTACCAAGCCAGTCTGAAGATGGCACCGTTCGAAGCCCTTTATGGACGAAGGTGCAGAACACCGTTGATGTGGGATGAAGTTGGAGACCGAGAGTTGTTTGGACCAGACTTGTTCAAAGAGTCTGAGGAGAAGGTTAAACTGATTCGGGATAGACTGAAGATAGCTCAGTCCAGGCGGAAGAGTTATGCAGATTCGAAACACAAGGAGGTAACCTATGAAATTGGAGAAAGAGCATATCTGCGAGTATCACCTTTGCGAGGAGTGAAATGTTTTGGAGTCAAGGGAAAGTTAGCCCCGAGATTTGTAGGACCGTATCGTGTTTTGGAACGGATGGGAGAAGTTGACTACAAGTTGGAGTTACCTGAAGGACTGTCAGGAGTTCACGATGTGTTTCACGTTTCCCAGTTGAAGAAGTGCCATGCTGAGATGGCCGAAATACCGCTAAGAGATACCGTACCCTTGGAGGCGATTCAGTTGGACAACGATTTGACTTATGAGGAGAAGCCAGTCAAGTTTTTGGAGTTTGCCAGTCGAGTCACGCGCAGCAAGGTTATCAAGTTTTGCAAAGTTCAGTGGAGCCACCATACCGAGGATGAAGCTACCTGGGAACGAGTGGATGATCTTCGCAAAGACCACCCACACCTATTTTCTAGCCAACCCGAATCTCGAGGGCGAGATTCATCTTAAGGGGGGTAGGTTTGTAACATCCCAAATTTTCAAATTTGGAATGTTATACATAGACCATTCTTGCATATCATATTTTATTGCATTTCGTCTCGCGATCCTCGAAATCCTAAGCAATTCAAGGACCCTCGGAGAGAGTTGGGGATTTCCCCGGTTTTCACATTTGATTTTATCAAATATTGAAACGAGGATTTTTGGTTTTAATTATTTTTCTCTCCGAAAATATTTCATATTAACGTATGTGAGAGGAGATAATATGACTTCTCCAAAATAATTGAAATATTGGAGGGAAAATATTAAAATCAAATATTTGTTTTTATTTGGATTTTCTTGCAATTTTGTTTGCATTAGAAAAAAATTGCACATTTTCAAAATTGCATTTTAGGGCCAAGAAAATATTCATCTCGTTCTAAATATATTTTTTAGACAGTGAAAATTTGTTTTGGCATTTTTAGATTTTTATTTTATTTTCTAGGATTTTTTTTAGTTTCGGCGGAATTATTTTTAAAAAAAGTTGCGCAGTGGCTAACTGGGCCGAAGCCCAGCCACCGGCCTGCCTTCCCCGCGATGGCGTCTCCCTCCAAGAGACCGACACCGCCGCGCCTCCTCGGACCAGGAGTCCGGCCAGGACTCCGCCTCCGCCGCCCTTGCCCCCTCCCCAAGCCACCCGTCCCCTTTAAATACCAAGCCCCCCCACCACCACCACTGCCCGCAGCCCCGCCGCATCCGCGCCTTGCCGCCGCCGCAGCCGCCGCGACTCGCCACCGCCTGCCCGCGTTTCCCCGCCGCCCGCCGCGCTGGACTTCACCGGAGGTAGAACCGTTCGGTTTTAAAAAAACCGGTTTGGTTTTTTTTAGAAAAACCCTAGTTGGTTTTTTTGGTTAGATCGGTTCGCCGGTTTTTCCCGGTTTTTCTTTTTAGCGGACGTTCGTCCGTACGTTCGTTTTAACGAACGGTTTTCACTCGTTAGTTACAGACAACGAACGCTCGTTCGTTAGCCTCTTCATTAGTTTTCTTTTATTGGATTTTTCCGCGGTTATTTCTGATCGCGATTTCTAATCCGATCTTCGTTCTAGTTTATCTTTTCGCTCGTTTGTCAGAATTAGGCGATTCAAGCGTCTAGATCTTTGTCTCGAGACCCTCTGTCTGTTTAATCAACTTTAACAAGCTTTTACTACTGTAAAATTTGACCTAGGTCCAGATTAGTAAACAGATCTTGTCTCTTTCGCCGTTGGAGTTTCGGTGCTCTGTTTGATTTGATTCTTTTTGCTAACCAGAGTTCTTAAGTTGAACTTTCTGGTAGATCTTCTTATTTGAGTTTTACATGTGCTTCTTTTCTTGATTGCTTATGTATGCTATTGTTTGTTTGTGATAGAATTCCCGGAGTGCAAAGCGTGTTATATGGAGTCCCTAGGTTTCGCGGATCGTCAGCAAGGCAAGTAACACTTTGATCATGTCCCTTTATCACCCAGTTTTTATGCATTAGTTCCAATCCTCAAAAATTGCATGGTTAGGATGTCATTAACATGTTGGTGGGAAGTAGTTGATGAGGTAGAACCTATTGCCCTGTTATATTCAACCTTGGGAGTTACTTATACGAATTGCTTATATTGCTATGCTATGCTCGTAGATGTGGTTTGGGTGAGTGAAATCCATGACAGATGTGAGATTGTTAAATAATGGCTTAACTTAAGGTGGCAACTTGAATACACATCTGGGTGGATTGAGGCACCTGGAGTACCCAATGTTGCCTGTATTTTTGGAAATCCCGGGGTTCCATGTGATTTTTCCTATGGACCGCCACCCAGGCTCAAAGGGAACTGTGATGATTCATGCTAGAAACTTCCGTGTGCAGCCACAAGCTATTATGGGCTCTAGCAAAGTTGAGTAAGTTACGTGAAGCTCTTGAAGAGGTGGATCAGCAGGTAGTGGGTTGTAGGTTTGGTATGGTCTGCCCGTTGTAGAGAGTTAATGTTTCTGAAAGACTGTGTCTCGGTCATCCGTTTCTCAAACATCATGTAGTGCGAGAAATTCAACGGATGCAATCGAGTCTTGTGGGGAAAAGTGCTCAAACCTCTGCAGAGTGTACAATCTAATCATGGTTAGCAGTGTCCCCGGTTATGGACATCGTGAGTATCTAGTACTTGTAGTATCTTAAGTATCTCATCACTCTTTAAAACAATATTGTTGGGTTGATAATTACTTTAATTGGGATTGAGTTGGAGGAACCTTCTCAATGATGTTTCAACTACCATGATAGTTAAACTAAAATCTATTCCTTTGTTGTAGGGAAAAATTGGCTTTTCGCAAAAACTATAACCATAGAGCTTTCCACCAGCCAAATATGCATGTAGTGATAGCATTATTCTGTTCTTGCTCTACTATGTTAGTTTGCCAGCATATTCCATGTGCTGACCCATTTCGGGCTGCAACGTATTATGTTGCAGACTTTTCAGACGAAGAGTAAGGTTCGTTAGGTCGTTGCCGTGTAGCTCAGCTATGCCGTTGGAGTTGATGGACACACTTTATCTTCCAAGCTCAGATATGCCGTTGGGATGACACTGAAGCACAGAGACTTGACCGTTTGAGGTCGGGTCGCTACATTTTTCCTTTTTGCTTTCTGTTCTTGAGTGTTAGCACGATTATGCTAATGTTATAATTGTGTTTTTCGTGTTTCAATTAGTGTTTGTGCCAAGTAATTCCTTTAGGATCTTCTTGGGTGATAGTTGTTTGATCTTGCTGAAAAACAGAAATTTTTGCGCTCATGAAAACAATTCTCATTTATAACGGGAGTGTGATAAAATGCCAATTATTTTTGCATAAGATTAATATACAAATTTACCACGTGGTCCTAATATTCTCAGAATTTTTCGAGTTTCAGAAGTATTTTAAATATCCAGATTGCTACATATTGTTTTGTTTTTGACAGATTCTGTTTTCTTTGCGTTGTTTGCTTGTTTTGAATATTCTATGGTTTTCTTTGATGAGTTGTGACGCCCGGATAATTAAGCTACAATAACCCTCTACTAATGATGCCATGTCACCACGATTACTATTCTTAGTTTCATGATCATTCAAATCTCGTTCGAATTCCAAATCAAAATCAAGTCAAACAATAAAAGTTTTCAAATATTAAAACTAAAGTGTTCGAAATGTAGAAAATAAATCACAGATGATTATGGTAGTGAAACTACATTTTAATAAATTATTTAAATTCACTAAAATAAATTAAACAATAGCTTAATCAATTAAATAAATGCCTTTTGTTAATTATAAAATATTAAAATATTTTATTTGGGGTTTAAACTTTTGTGGCCTTGGTGTAATTAGTAAAAATAATTTAGATACTAATAATATATTTCACAAAACTAAAATAAATTGATGAATATAATAAAACAGAAAAGAAATTAAAAAAGGGAATCCCCCCGTCCCACTGGGCCGTTCGGCCCAACTGGGCATCCAAGCCACCGTCCCCTTCCTCCTGTTCACAGGGGGGATCGTGGCAGAGATCCCCCTGCTGTGGCCGGGGCATGTCGCGGTGGCGGTCATCCTCGCCTCCCCGACGGCTACAAGAGCCCCCAGACGACCTCGTCCCCTGGATCGAACCCTAGCGCCATTCCCTCCTTCCGCGCGCCACTTTTCATCTCCCCTGCGTCCAACCGAGCACCTCGTCGCCATGGCTGTCATTGATTTACGCGCCCATCGTCGACCTCGGGCCCAAGGACCTTGTCCAAAAGAATGGGCACCGTCTGCTACGTCGTCTACGCCGACCCGGTCGAGTTGGGATCCCCAACAACGAGCGCATCATTGTCTTCTTCCTCTGCCCGTCGGTGATCTCCTTCGATCCGTTGTCGTTCGTCCACCCCAGCGTCCACGAGCTATCCACAGGACCTCACGGTGAGCACCATAGAAAAAACCCCATGTTTCCGATTCAAATTCCACCCCGTAGCTGCCATCCCCACCTGTAGCCGACCCTGTTGTTCACCATGGCCGCTAGCTCGGCCGTGTCGAGCTCGGCGAGCCTCGAGCGCCTATGCCCTGTGTCAAGCTCGACCGTGTCATTGTTCCACCGTGGCCGCGCGCTCGCTGCATCCGCACACGCCCGTGGCTGCGCTCCCACGAGCCCCTGCTAGTCGGTGCTACCTCTTGAGCACTGCGTTGGTTTTCCCTTGAAGAGGAAAGGGTGATGTAATAAAGTAGCTTAAGTATTTCCCTCAGTTTTTGAGAACCAAGGTATCAATCCAGTAGGACACTGCACGCAAGTCCCTCGTACCTGCACAAACAAATAAGAACCTCACAACCAACGCGATAAAGGGGTTGTCAATCCCTTCACGGTCACTTACGAGAGTGAGATCTGATAGAGATAATAAATAGTTTTGGTATTTTTATGATACAGATTGAAAGTAAAGATTGCAAAGTAAAATAGATAGGAAACTTTAGATGATAAAAGATAGACCCGGGGGCCATAGGTTTCACTAGTGGCTTCTCTCAAGATAGCACAAGTATTACGGTGGGTGAACAAATTACTCTCGAGCAATTGATAGAAGAGTGCATAATTATGAGAATATCTAGGCATGATCATGTATATAGGCATCACGTCCGCGACAAGTAGACCGAAACGATTCTGCATCTACTACTATTACTCCACACATCAACCGCTATCCAGCATGCATCTAGAGTATTAGTTCATAAGAACAGAGTAACGCTTTAAGCAAGATGACATGATGTAGAGGGATAAACTCAAGCAATATGTTATAAACCCCATCTTTTTATCCTCAATGGCAACAATACAATACGTGCCTTGCTGCCCCTGCTATCACTGGGAAAGGACACCGCAAGATTGAACCCAAAGCTAAGCACTTCTCCCATTGCAAGAAAGATCAATCTAGTAGGCCAAACCAAACTGATAATTCGAAGAGACTTGCAAAGATATTTAAATCATGCATAAAAGATTTCAGAGAAGAATCAAATATTGTTCATAGATAATCTTGATCATAAACCCACAATTCATTGGATCTTGACAAACACACCGCAAAAGGAATTACATCGAATAGATATCCAAGAAGATCGAGGAGAACTTTGTATTGAGATCCAAAGAGAGAGAAGAAGACATCTAGCTAATAACTATGGACCCGAAGGTCTAAGGTAAACTACTCACACATCATCAGAGTGGCTATGGTGTTCATGTAGAAGCCCTCCGTGATTGATTCCCCCTCCGACGGAGCTCCGGAAAAGGCCCCAAGATGGGATCTCTTTGGTCAAAAGGTTGCAGCGGAGGAAATAGGGTTTCGTGGTGCTCCTGGATGTTTTTGGGGTATATGGATATATATAGGAGGAAGAAGTAGGTTGGTGGAGCTGCGAGGGGCCCATGAGGGTGGGGGCGCGCCTCCCTGCCTCGTGGCCGCCTCGCTTCTTTCTTGACGTTTACACCAAGTCCCCTGGATCATGTTTGTTCCAAAAATAACTCTCCCGAAGGTTTCATTCCGTTTGGATTCCGTTTGATATTCTTTGTCTATGAAACACTGAAATAGGCAAAAAAAAGCAATTTGCACTAGGCCTTGGGTTAGTAGGTTAGTCCCAAAAATAATATAGAAGTGTATAAATAAGCCCATTAAACATCCAAAACAGATAATATAATAGCATGGAACAATAAAAATTAATAGATACGTTGGAGACGTATCAGTCGGCTGTGTTCCCCGTGCACGCCTGCCCCTGCCGCTGCTTGCTACTGCTACTGCGCTGCCTACCGCTGCTCTGTTGGCCGCGTAGCTGCTACTGCTGTACTGCCGCCGCTAGCTGCTGCTAGGTGCTGATGCTGCCCTCTCCTTCTTAGCTAGTTAGTTCATGCAGCTGCTACTATTGCTTAGCTGCTTAGTTCTCGCGGCTTAGCTGCTGCCGAGCGTTGCTTGCTGCTGCTAATGGACATGGTCGTGGCTATGCTATGTGTGTGGGTGTGCATAACAATCACTGGCTGGCCGTGCAATTAGATTAGGGACTAATTAGTAGTACTAGCTAGGTTAGTTACTACACTATGGCATAGGGCCCCACTGTTAATTAAAGAAAATGACTAATCTAATTAAGCTAGAGAAAATGACAAGTGGGACCCACAACATTATTCACCTTTTGACCAGTCAACTTTTGACTGGGTCAACTCAGTCAATGACCCCACCTACCAGCGTGATATGCAACACCCTGGGTACATTCCCTGGGTACCCATAGCAATTTCTTTTTATTTTCGAATTAATAATAAATCAAGGAATTTCAGAAGAACTTTAAAACTTTAGAAAATTATATAAAATAATTCGTAAATTGGATGAAAATACTTTGTACATGAAAGTTGCTCAGAACGACGAGACGAATTTGAATACGCAGTCCGTTCCTCCTCACACGTCCCTAGCATAGCGAACCTGCAACCATCCTCCTCTGGTCCATCTGTCCGAAAATGCCTAACACCGGGAATACTTTCTCGGATGTTTTCCCCCTTCGCTAGTAGCACCTAGTACTGCGTTATGTCACCTCTAGCACCGCGTATTGCCATGTTACGCTTTGTGATGCTTTGATTGCTCTATTATTTATTGTGTTCCCCCTCCGTTACTTCTTTTCGGTAGACCCCGTGACTGCCGGCGACCCCCTGTTCGACTACGGTGTTGATGACCCGTCCTTCTCTACCGAGCTTGCAGGCAAGCCCCCCTATGATCAACCCGATATTGCCTATTCCTTCTCTCTACTGCTTGCACTAGAGTAGTGTAGCATGTTACTATTTTCGGTTAATCCTATTCTGTTGCATAGCATGTCATTTTTTCTACAGTTGTTGATGCCTTAGCTGCAATCCTAAATGCTTAGTATAGGATGCTACTTTATCATCAGTGGCCCTACATTCTTGTCCATTTTCTATGATATGTTATCAGGCCGTGGTCACTTCGGGAGGTGATCACAGGTTTATACATACTACACTATTATACATGATACATGGTGGTGACTAAAGTCGGGTCGGCTCGTAGAGTACCGGCAAGTGATTCCTATGTGGGGCTGAAAGGACAGGTGGTTCCACCCAGGTAGTGGTGGGCCTGGGTTCCTGATGGCCCCAACTGTTACTTTGTGGCAGAGCGACAGGACAGGGAGAGACCACCTAGGTGAGAGGTGGGCCTGGCCCTGGTCGGCGTCTGCGGTTACTTCAAAATAACACGCTTAATGAGATCTTGGTATTTGATCTGGGTCTGGCCACTGGCCTATACGCACTAACCAACTACACGGGACCAGTTATGGGCACTCGAGATCGTGGTTTCAGCCAAAGCCTTCCTGACGTCAGCGACTGAGTGGCATGCGCCGCATTGGACTGGAACGCCTTCCCTTGTATTAGGGAGGCTAGGTCTATTTCCGGCCGCCCTCGCAACGTGCAGGTGTGCAATGGGTGATGGGCCCAGACCCCTGCGCCTTAGGATTTATACTGGCGTGCTGACCTCTCTGTTGTGCCTAGGTAGGGCTACGACATGTTAATCTTCTGATGCTGGGCATGACCCAGGAAAGTGTGCCCGGCCAAAGGGGTCGAGCGTGTTGGGTTATGTGGTGCACCCCTACAGGGAAGTTTATCTATTCAAATAGTTTTGTCCCTCGGTAAAAGATGACCCAGAGTTGTACCTCGACCTTATGACAACTAGAACCGAATACTTAATAAAACACACCCTTTCAAGTGCCAGATACAACCCGGTGATCTCTCTCTCATAAGACGACGAGGAGAGGATCGTCGGGTAGGGTTATGCTATGCGATGATACTTGGTGAACTTACCATCTACTCTATTTTACATGCTGCAACATGGAAGCTGCCAGAAGTGTAGTCTTCGACATGACTAACTATCCCCCTCTTATTCTGGCATTCTGCAGTTCAGTCCACAGATATTGCCCCTTTACACAGATACCCATGTATATGTAGTGTAGATCCTTGCTTGAGAGTACTTTGGATGAGTACTCACGGTTGCTTTGCCACTTCTTTTTCCCCTTTTCCTGGTTATTGCGATCATATGATGGAGTCCAGGAGCCAGAGGATCCCGAGGATGATTCTACATGGAGTTCAACTTCAAGGAGTAGTTAGGAGGGCCCCAGGCAGGAGGCCTTGCCTTTTCGATTGTTGCTACTTTTGTGCTTGCCTTCTTTAGGCAAACTTGTTTAACTTATGTCCGTACTCAGATATTGTTTCTTCCGCTAAATCTTGTGTATTCTAGCTTATGTATTCGAGCCCACGAGGCCCCTAGCTTGTAATATAAAGCTTGTATTATTTTAATTTGTGTCTAGAGTTGTGTTGTGATATCTTCCTGTGAGTCCTTGATCTTGATCATACACATTTGCGTGTATGATTAGTGTACAGTCAAATCGAGGGCATCACAAGTTGGTATCAGAGCCGATTGCCTGTAGGAATCCCCCTTCCAAACTCCTTCACCGAAGTTGAGTATAGTCATTGCATAATTTTACTAACATGGTTGTGTGCCTTACGGGCCCACGTCGCCATTTGGGTGGTACTAGGATCTTTTACTCCTCGATCAATGCTCTAGGACTCTAATCTCTCTACTATTCGGGTTAAATGATTTTGCTAAAATCTAACTTTAGGATCTCGCGATCACATCCACCCGAAGGGCCCCTTATTACAGATGATCGCCGGCTGCACCGGAAGATTCCAAAGATACTCTACGATGTTTTCTCGTTACTTTGTGCCACCCTTTTGTAATTCCCTTTCATCGATAAAACCCCTATGGATAACCACATGCACTTGCCATTCATGCAATCATTCCCCGTTGATCTTGATATTACAAGATACCCTGAAATTTTCTCTATGGTTCCACGAATACTTTGTGCCTACTGCCTTGCAGTTCTTTGCCACCTGAATACCCCTACGGATAATTTCTCGCACTTAGCAAGTATCCGCTCATCCCAGTTCATTCATATATTTCACAAATGTCTTTGAAATACTATTCGATCTTCCGAAAATCCTCAGCAGCTTATTGCTCTTGAAATTCTTGCTTGCTTTTATTATGGTTAATCCCATAAGTATAGTAATCCTATTGGCATCCTTTGCCACTATCATTTTGAGACCATTGAATCAATAAGTGCGAATTCTCGCAATCCTCAACCAGATCCTATAATTCATCCTCCCGGCTCAGACGCCATTTTAAACATGAGCTAGATCTCGACCAATCAAATTGCCATCGATTGCACTAATAAGGCTATTCAACTTATCCATCCCTAATCAGACCATTGCTTCTGATCCCTTGTCTTGGAATTCATAATTCCTTTGCATTTGTGCTTTGAGTTAGTCAGTTGTTTCTATAATCTGATGTCCTTGCATTATTTCTTCCTTTGGTTGAGTACCGATGCTCACATCAGATCCCTTGTGGACCACCAGACCCTTTGTTGGATTTTATCCGACTACATCTTTCATATTCAATAAGCTTATGAGCCTTTCCTCGGATACATAATGCCTTTGGTAAATTGTACCCTCTGCTTTCTCAAGCATGCTCTACTATCGAGCTTGTGTTATTTATTCTTGAAATTTGTGGTATATGCTCCTGAGATGCCCCGATGGATTGAACCTATGCCTTCCCCAAACCATATGAAGCCGAAAGTTTTCGCGAGTGATACTTGGGAATTTCACCACCTCTCGAAAATTCTTTATACAAGTGATACTTATCACCATCACCATTCTTTTCTTGGTCCTCCTGTTGTTTCTAACCGGGATACCAACAAGTGAACGATGATGTTTGGATTAAGTTGCTTCGCCAAATAAAATTTCAACACTACAACTTTTTCGAAAACGAGAAGTGAACGAAAGGTTATGAATTGCAGAAGTGGGAGTCGACCTTGAACCTTTGTGTTCATGCCCATGGACATGATGTGAAACTTATCAGGAAAGCTTCTTGCAAGAATAGTTAATCATTTGAATAATTCTTCCGGTATCGTAAATTGGATCCCTTGAAGTTATGGTTCCGACCATGCTGACCTTATTCAATATATCTGAAAGGAAACCATTCCATTGCCACGTCTATTTTGACAATATCAAAGTATCTACTATCACAAGTCAACGCTCCAATTCAGTTTCTATTCTGATTTGCTTTCGAGTATATCCTCTGGTATCTCGAGAATATCACAGAACTACACTTCTTATGAGTTCTTCATCAACTATTGTTCTCGCCGATTCCAATCCACACCCAGGTTCCGAGTTAATAGTCACTCGAGAACACCGATAAGTGAATCGAGTCATGATCGCGATTAAACAACTATTATTAATCTTCTTTACTTAAGAGTTTGTACTCGATCATGTCATTTCTAGCTTGATTGGCTATATCATTGCCATACTAAATTTTAACTGTGCTACCTGGTCCTTCTTCCCAGAGCACAACTTTCAACGTCGAACTAACCATACGTCGATCTTCCTCATCGTATCATTTCGCCTTTAATAGCAAGCTTGATTTTGAGTTTGTCTCGTACCCTTGGTTCCAATAACCTTTTGCTTCATTATTCCACTGATTTGATGTCATCACCGATCGATTACATCTTCACGAAATCTCTCGACAATTGTGTCGTGATCATCATCAACAATCTGAGCTCTTCCAAGATATCAATTGAATTTCTGATGGGGATTACCATTCTTGTTCCCCGGTAATTTGTGTTGTCATCGACTACATCTTGACTATTTTTCAACACAAACTTGTTTGTGTTTTGTGTTATACCTTGAGTTCCTTGCTATCCAGCATTTGTTCTTCTTTACCTTGGAATATTACCACCTTTTATGTCAAGAATGTCATGGGAATTTCACCACCTCTTGAAAATTCTTTATACAAGTGATACTTATCACCATCACCATTCTTTTCTTGGTCCCCGTGTTGTTTCTAACCGAGATACCAACAAGTGAACGATGATGTTTGGATTCTGTACTTCTAGCAACCATATTGCTCTTGACGTTAATGGTCGATAGTTTAACCTTAGACTATTGGTTATTGAATCACCATTTTGACATTGAGCATGCTACCTGAGCCAATATTTTGGGTGATTGTGTATGTATTCCTCGACATCATTACATCATTTGATCTGGCAAGTGTTATCTCCTTCACATAATTGTTGAAATCCATCTTTTAGTAAAACTTGAGGAATTGTCGCTGAGTCCATCAGCCAGCCCCTCATTATTTCCTTGGTGTAATGATGAACTCTTGTTTCGGAACTCGCTCCTAAGAATTTTACAAGGTCATCTCGCCAATTGTGTTGCACCTTTCTTCAGAAGCATCCTGAGTCTGAGGTATCCTGACACCAATCAGATCTGAATCTCGGTCAGATATGATGGCTGAGACATATTTCCAAGAATTATAACATTGGTCCTTATATATCAGTATGGTGATGTCATGCCTATCACATCTGGCCGGAGGACTTGTTGTTATAGTTTCCTGTTTAGCAAGGTTAACCATTCTTCCATGAGGAAATTGTAAGGCTTATTCTATAAGTTGTTCCTGATGAATCCTTTGTATATCCAAGTTCGACCTTTGCTTGAAGACCATGTCAATGCTATCTCTAAGCATGTCTGTGGTACTCCGATTTTCAATAAGAACATTTGAAACAAAATGCTAAAATTTCTTTATCAATTATCCAAACACCGTTGTATGGGTAATGTTATGAAATTCCTCTAACCTTACCTAAATGGTTTTCTACTTTCTATCATGTCAAGGATATCATGCTCTGCTTGTCATTGTAGAGGATATACCCCTGAATTTGTGTATAAACAAATTTTCATTTCCATTGGTTCGTTTAAACTGATAATCACATTTTCCTTTCCCTTGGTTTGTTTACCCTTTCTGGTGATCTACACATAATCTAAGTAGTAATAATTCTCTGCTTAGGTAACCACCTTGTTGTACCACTCTGTTAGTAAGACCTTGTTACTATTGTTGATGACATTCCAGTAACCACCGATTGACGAGAACTTTTCCTATTGGTCCGCCTCGTTCAACGAGCAGGAATATGGTTCTCTTCGTCCCTCCCCCTTAGTACCGATGTTGTTACCAACATAATTAACAGGCTATCCTCTGACATCCCTTGCTTACGTGATCACACAAGACGTCACTGCCCTTCCTACTTTTAACCCACATGGTGGACCCATAACCCACAGTTCCACAGGATCGAAACCTGACTCTCCTATACACCCTGTTGCCAAAGTTATTCCTCATGCTTGGCTTCAGATGTAAATCGTGAGCCACCTTCCTAGAGACAATCTACTCTAGTACCAAACACAATTTTTATTTCTGTTGCTCTAAAACCCTTTCACATTCTGATTAGGCATCGAACTGTTGCCTACCCGCTTGAAACTTCTCATGGTACCATCTTATTTCTCTCTCGATATTCTCTTAAGTTCAGTTCGAGAGATACTTCTACCACATTCCTTGAGCTATCTACCAGATACAACCTCATGGAGGGCCATTATTCCGAACCTACCCCTTATCCTTTTCGTAATTACGATGGAGTTCCCGAAGAAAGGACGACGACTTCATCATAATGACCTGAAGTAGAGAAATGAGGGCATCAATGAAAGGGATCAACTTCTTCGAGAACAGCAAACAAGAATAAGAAGATTCAATAGAACTTCGTAACCAAAACTCTCCCCCCTTACTCCACCTCTTAAATCTCGGGACGAGATTTTTTTGTAGTGGAGGAGATTTGTGACACCCGGATAATTAAGCTATAGTAAACCTCTACTAATGATGCCATGTCACCATGATTACTATTGTTAGTTTGATGATGATTCAAATCTCGTTCGAATTCAAAATCAAAATCAAGTCAAACAATAAAAGTTTTCAAATATTAAAACTAAAGTGTTCAAAATGTAGAAAATTAATCATAGATGATTATGGTGGTGAAAATACATTTTAATAAATTATTTAAATGCACTAAAATAAATAAAACAATAGCTTAATCAATTAATTAAATGCCTTCTATTAATTATAAAATATTAAAATATTTTATTTGGGGTTTAAACTTATGTGGCCTTGGTGTAATTAGTAAAAATAATTTAGATACTAATAATATATTTCACAAAACTAAAATAAATTGATGAATGTAATAAAACAAAAAAGAAATTAAAAAACAAACAAAAACTAAAAAAAGGGAATCCCCCCGTCCCGCTAGGCCATTCGGCCCAACTGGGCATCCAAGCCACCGTCCCCTTCCTCCTGTTCACAGGGGGGGATCGTGGCAGAGATCCCCCGGCTATGGCCGGGGCATGTCTCGGCGGCAGCCATCCTCGCCTCCCCGACGGCTACAAGAGGACCCAGATGACCTGGTCCCCTGGATCAAACCCTAGCGCCAATCCCTCCTTCCCCGCACCACTTTTCTTCTCTCCCGCGTACACCCGAGCACCTCGTCGCCATGGCCATCGTCGATTCATGCGCCCATCATTGACCTCGGGCCCGAGGATCTTGTCCAAAAGAACGGGCACCGTCAGCTACGTCATCTACACCGACCCGGTTGAGTTGGGATCCCCAACAACGAGCGCATCATCGTCTTCTTCCTCTGCCCTTCGGTGATCTCCTTCGATCCGCTGCTGTTCATTCACCCCTGCGCCCATGAGCCTTCCACATGACCTCACAGTGAGCACCACAGCAAAAACCGCATGTTTCCTACTCGACTTCCACCCCATAGATGCCATCCCCACCTGTAGCCGACCCCGTTGTTCGCCATGGCCGCTAGATCGACCGTGTCGAGCTCGACGAGCCTCGAGCGCCTCTGCCCCATGCTCTCGCATGCCTATGGTCGCCGTCGTTCCACCGTGGCCGTGCTCTTGCTGCGTCCGCACACGCCCGTGGCTGTGATCCCGCGAGCCCCTGCTAGTCGGCCGTGTTCCCCATGCACGCCTACCCCTGCCGCTGCATGCTACTGCTACTGCGCTGCCTACCGCTGCTTTGTTGGCCGCCTAGCTGCTGCTGCTGTACTGCCGCCGCTAGCCACTGCTAGGTGCTTATGCTGCCCTCTGCTGCTTAGCTACTTAGTTCCTACAGCTGCTGCTATTGCTTAGCTGCTTAGTTCCTGTCGCTTAGCTGCTACCGAGCGTTGCTTGCTGCTGCTAATGGACATGACCGTGGCTATGCTATGTGCGTGGGTGTGCACAACAATCACTGGCCGGCCGTGCAATTAGATTTGGGAGTAATTAGTAGTACTAGCTAGGTTAGTTACTACACTATGCCATAGGGCCCCACTGTTAATTAAAGAAAATGACTAATCTAATTAAGCTAGAGAAAATGAAAAGTGGGACCCACAACATTATTCACCTTTTGACCAGTCAACTTTTGACTGGGTGTAGCGACCCGACCCAAATGGATCAAGTCTCTGTGCTTATGTGTCATCCCTGGATCAGTATGCTGACACACACAGTACTCGAAGGATTTATAACAGAGGTAAATCACATGTATATAGTAACGTAAATACTATTACCTCAATCCATATAGCGGAAGCAACAAGGTTGTGGTTTCCCATCAACACCAACGGCAAAGTTGAGTGTAGAAATCGTAACCCTAACGTATCACTTACTCGTCGTAAGAAACCTGCAACATGAGACATTGCAGCCCGAAACGGGTCAGTACATTGAATGTACTGGCAAATTCACACAATAGAGAATAATGAACAATGGCTATCACTACATGCATATTTTGCTGGTGGAAAAGCTCTATGGTTATAAGGTTTTTGCATAAAGCCAATTTTTCCCTACTGCAAAGGAATAAATTTATTTAACTATCATGGTGGTTGTTGAACATTGAGAATGGTTGACAGCATTCTCAATCCCAATTAAAAATAATTAAAACCCAACAACATTAATTAGAAGTAACATGTTGAGATTCACAATGATATTCAAGTACTAGATACTCAAGTTGTCCATAACCGGGGACACGGCTAATCATGATTAGTTTGTTACTCTGCAGAGGTTTGCGCACGTTTCCCCACAAGACTCGATCGCCTTCGTTTGATTTCTCGCACTACATGGTGTTTGAGAAGACGGATGACCGAGACACAATCTTTTAGAAGCGCTAGCACCTTACATGTGGGGTAGACCGTACCACCTACAACCCCTACATCTGCTAGTCCACCCCGTAAGAGTTCGCACAACTTAGTCAACTATGCCAGTGCCCATAATGGCTTGTGGCTGCACAGGGAAGTTTCTAGCATGAAAGATCTTATGATCCCTTTGAGCCTGGGTGGCGGTCCAAAAAAAACAGGCAAGTCCTGATAGACATCAGGTGCCTCAATCCACCCAGATGTGTGTTTAAGTTGCCACCTTAGATAAACCTTTTAAAATTATCAACTCACATCTGTAATGGATATCACTCACCCAATCCACGTCTACTAGCATAGCATGGCATAATAATAAGCAAACATAGAAGTAACTCCCAAAGGTTTCATAATAATACAGGTAATAGGTACTACCTCATCTACTTCCCATCCCACAATTTATTTAGATCCTAATCATGCAATGTGTGAGGATTGATCTAATGCAATAAAACTGGGTTGTAGAAAAGGTATGATCAAAGTGTGAACTTGCCTGCAATGTTGATGAAGATGATGCGCACTCAAAACTCTTGATAGATCTACTCGTCACACTCCGGTCAATCTATCGTAATCAAGAAATTGTAACCACACAATAAGTACTCATCTAATGCACAAGTAAAACTCGAACGAGAGAACGAACCAGATAGTTCAACTTAAGAACTCCGGTTGCAAAGAAAGAAGGAACCGAACAAAGAAACCGAAAACAAACGGCGGGAGAACAACTCGGTTCTAGCAAGTTGAACTAGGTCAAAATTTTACAGTAGCAAAAACTTGTTTAAGTTGATTAGACAGAACGGCGGTTTCGAAATGAAACTCCAGGCGCTTGAATCACCTGATTCCGATAAACGGGCGAGAAGATAAACTAGAATGGAGATCGGATCTGAGATCGCGATCGCGGAATAAATACGACGAGAAGAAAAAGAAGAACGGTTATACGAACGGGCGTCGTTAACCGGGGATAATCGGTGATCACGTTCGTTGAAATGAACGGTCCGAAAGAAGAACGAAAACCGATCTAGAAAACCGGAACGGTTTGGCGAAGAATCGGAGAGAAAACGAATCGGTAGAGAAGAAAAGAATCGGAACGGTTTATAAGAAAACCGAACCGAGGGAAAGAAGAGATGCGGCGCGGTACCTCCGGCGAACGGCGGCAACGGCGGCGTTGGGCGGCGGCGGCGGTGACGCAGGGCGGCGGCGGCGCGGCAAGGTGCGGCGGTGGTGGTGACGCAGGGCGGCGGCGGCGGTGACGCATGGCGGCGGCGGCGCGGCAAGGTGCGGCGGCGGCGGTGACGCAAGGGCGGCGGCGGCGCGGCAAGGTGCGGCGCAGGGTGAGAGGCGCAGTGGTGGCTTGGGGCTTGGGAGGAGAGGGGGTTTGGGTTTTTGGTGTGAGGAGAGGGGGGGGTGTTGGGGTATTTATATTGGGGAGGGGTGAGGAGACTTGGGGTAGGGGACAAGAAATAAGAATAGGAGTAGGAAAGATCTAGAAAAAGAAACGGAATAAACGGATGTACGACAAAAGTCCTACTAGGACTTTCAAAAGACAAAGTCGGCGGCTCCTAGAGCCTGGGCACGCGCGCGGTGCGGCGATGGCCTTGGCCTTGGCTGGCCGGCCGGCGGCTTGGGCCTTTGGCCCAAGGCGCTGAGTTTTTTTTTAAACGGTTCTGCGCTCGGAAAAACACAGAAAAATTTACCGGACTCCAAAACTAATAAAGTAAATTTTCCCCGACTCCTAAAAATGAGCCGAACAAAAGAACTTTTCTCCGGGCCTAAAATAAAATTTTCAAAAACGCGCATTTTTCCCTATCCAAAGAAAAACAAACAAACACCGGAAAACGAAATTTGATCTATTTATTAAATCTTCATTTTTCCTATATTTTGGGAAAGTCATATTATTCCCTCTCTTATATTTTTGATACCGGAAAAATTATTGAAGATGAAATAAATAAATCGAATGACCCTCTTTTCAAATTCGAGAAAACTCTCAAATATGGGAATGACGAAATCTCCAACTCTCTCCGAAGGTCCTTGAGTTGCGTGAAATTTCTAGGATCGGCCAAAATGCAAGAAAATAGGATATGCATGATGATCTAATGTATTCCAATTTGAAAAATAAATTCAAAAGAACTTTGAATTTAATTCTTTGAAACTCCCAACTCATATTTCATAATTTGAAGAAGTCATTTTATCTTCTCTCGTGAAAATCATTGAGTTGCTTAAAGTTTCTGAATTGGAAATATTTCCAAATGAAATTCAAATATTTTGAACACCCCTTGTCATTTAAATAAATGGAAGAAGTCATGTCATCTTCTCTCCGGGGTTTTGTGTTGAAAAGAATTTGAATTTACGAAGATCAGAAAACCAATATGAAAGTTTGGGAAAGTCCTTTTATTCCCTCTCATTTAACTTTCAAAAAGAATTCGAATTTCACTCAATTTCACGTAATCAATCAAACAATCAATCAAATCTATCTATTTGTTTATAACATTCCAAAATTTAGAATTTTGGGATGTTACAAACCTACCACCCTTAAGATGAATCTCGTCCTCGAGATTCAGAGAGGCTAGAAAGAAAAGGTTAGGGTTTGGGGGTCTCCTCAAAATCCATCGATCATCACATGGGGTCTGGGGTGCTAGCACCCTTAGAAGCATGGTTACGGTTCCATCAAAACTCATATACTTCATCCATATTCTTGACAGCGTCGGTCTCCTTAGACCTTCAGGATAATTCCTTATCCGGGCTCTTCCGGTAGTGGCATAACCTTACCACAAGTCTTTTGTCCTTTCCTCTTGGTCAGGTTATTTCGAGATTGGGTCTTCTTAGCTGACGGGTCTGGCGCCATTACTAAACAACTATCGATATCTCATGGTGGTTAACAATTTATGGCTTCTCCTGCAGGAAATGGGTCTGGGTTGATCCTCACCATATAACCTACGGTTGGCAAAAAGCTGCCGTGTACAAGGGAAAAATACATATACCATTCTAAGGTTTAACAAGGTTTAATATCGTCGTCTCTCTACTATAGGTAAGTCACTCAGATTTACCATTCCATATAGCAAGGCGAATAATAAGAGTAAGTCGGTATGGTGATCAATCCATTCCGCACCCAAATCATTACCATGTATACAGTTTAGCGAATCTCGCATTCTAACACTCGGTCATCCTCACAAGCATTGCAGAATTTCTCTTGTCGACGAACTAAGTTCGGATAAATCCATAGATTCTGCAAGCCAAACAACCATCTATCGTTCCTTCACAACTCTCAGATTTTGCGTTACTCCTATAAGATCGTCTATCAACAAAGGTATATCCACTTCCAGGGTTTCTCCTTCAGCAAGAGTGTGCTTGCTTCTTGGAAGGTCTTGGGGCCTGTGGGTTATGGCCCATCTCATCACTTGTAGTCCTTGAACTTATCATCGGGCAACCGATCATTATTCCAACTTCCAACTTCCTAGTATTCTTAAATCCATCCAATTGTACTGTCTTCCTTCCTTCTATTGGCACCAATCTAGGACATGTTTACTCAAACTCATCATGGAGTTTTCCATTGATCCATATTTCCAACATCATACCTCCTTTATATCCAATAGTACTTCATCTCTTCATCCTCGTGGGATATCCCTCATACCGAGATAAAACTTATACTTATGAAGTCCATATTCCACTTCGTGGAACATCATTATCCTTTCTGCGGTCAAGCGTCCTTACAAGGGAATATTGGCCATCTCTGCATGGCACTTCTTCAACTGGGAAACGTGAAACACATCTTGAACTCCTGACAGTCCTTCAGGTACTCCAACTTGTTGGCCACTTCTCTCATACGCTCCAAAACTCGATATGGTCCTACAAATCTCGGGGCTAATTGTCCCTTATCTCCAAACCGTTTTAACTCCTCGCAGAGGGGTCACACGAAGACATGCTCTATCTCCAATATCATAGACTATCGCCTTGAGTTTTGAGTCTGCACAACTCTTCTGCCTGGACTGAGCTACCTTCAGTCTATCTCAAATCAACTTAACATTCTCTTCTGACTCCTTTGATCACCTTTGGTCCAAACAACTGTCGGTCTCCAACTTCATCCCACATACTCTTGGGGTATCACACATATCCAGACAAAACTCGTATTCATTTTGTCTGAAATCCACTCAGTGGAGTATCCTTATCTTTTCCAGGGGTCAATGGTTCTTACAGGGTACTACCACCCTTAAAATGCTCCAATATTTTATAGACCATATTTCTCTTATCCTCAAATGGTCAAAAATTCTTCTTCATAGGGTAACAACTCATAAAATCCAAATCAGTACCAACACTGCTAACTTTATTGATTCTCAAATGTTTACAATCTCTCGCTTCTCCATTACATGTCTCAACTCAACACCTCAATATAAAGGAAAATGTCCTCACTACTACGACTATATTTCTTCTGTTACAAACTCAACTACTTATCACAAGTCTCCTTCTCCTTCGGACAATCTTTGGCAAAGTGCCCTGCTTCATTATAACGGAAACATATTACTTCTAACAAGTTTCGAGGTTTCCTTGTGATTGTATAGCCTCCTGGGTCCTCATCTTTCCTTTTGGGCAATCATTGAAGTGGTGTCCTGAATTTTTGCACCTGAAACATGTGATATGACTCAGGTCCTTCCTGGAATCCAATCTACTTCTCTTTCTGGACTTTTCCATTCCAATCAGGGCTTCTATCTCCTGTGGTCATATTCTACTTCCTCTGTCGGGAATTCTACTAGATCCCCATTCATACAATTCTGGGAGATGTGTCCCTCTTCTCCACATGAATAGCAAGACTTGGTGTAGGGTTTAATTGGTTCTTCTTTGGGTGTGTCCTCCATCACAGCTTCTTCTAAAATTTCCATGAGGGCTCCTTTCATTACTTCTTCCTTCTGCTGGATGGTTCTTTGCACCAAGGGGTAAATGTGACACTGTGCAGGGTAGTGGGTAGTCCCTTCACACAAGAAACAAGTGATCTGCCTAGTTGGGCATTCTTCAGCTGGGTGACTTCCTTCACAATTAGGGCATTCATCCTCGTGTTCTTTATGGGTGTGTCTGATTTCTCCACAAATCTTGCATGCACATGGTTTCCTCATATCCTTTCCATAAGGCTTCAACTTCTGGGACACAAACTGAGACTTTAGCAAAGTCAACTTAAATTCTTTCCAAGTGGTTACTCCTTGCCATCCATTGATGGTTTCGTACATCCTCCACCAAGTAGCAGCACCTCTTTCAAAGCATTGAAGAGAATGTTGGGCCATATCCTTTCCGACTATAGGCTTGTTCTCCATATGATCCTCCATGTTCTGAATCCATCGGTCTGTCTCCAATTGACTCATCGGTCCAGAAAATACAAGCTCATCTCCATTCATCCTCTATTGGGTCCAAGGTTTGAGGTAAGATAAGAGAGATAGAGAGGGATACACACAATACAAACAAAAGTTTTGAAAAGACAGATTTTATTTGTGGCTGTCGGGAAAACATCAAACAAATGACAGCTCACAATCATCGCATCTAACGTAGGTATATAACAGGGGTTTGGTCTTCTAAAGGTCAACGTCGCCAAACTCTTCAAGTCTTGTTCATGCCTCCAATGGCTTCTTCCAATCATGCTTGTCCTTCTCAAGTTCTTTTGCCAGATCAACTCTGTTGACGCGAAGTCTCTCGTGACATCCTTGAATATTCTGGAATTGCATTTCAAAGTTCTGGTTTCAACATCCTTGGCATGAGCCATGGTCATACTGTCCTTCAGTTCCTGACAAATCTCTAGTATCTCAAGGTTTTGCTCCTCCAGGTGGGCTACTTTCAGCTTCTGGGTCCTAAGTTTTTCTCAAAATACTTCCTTGTCAAAATACGGCTTCTTGTTGGTCCATCTTAACTTCTTGATGTAACACTCCAGATCCTGGTGATACACCGGCTAGGGCTAAAACTTCATCTTATGATAGGTGCTCCATCTGCCTTCTTCCATCAAATCCATTCGGATGAAATGCATTCTTAACTCAGCACGGTGACAATAGCATCAGCGGCGATGACATCATGGATAACTGTGTTTTTGCCCTTGTCATTCCCATGAGCTATCTTCCATAATTGATATCCCTTGCCTTAGGGTTTTCTTTGACAAAACTTCGAGTTCTCATACTCCTTGTTTCAGTCTTTCTTCGATACACCTTGATCTTGGGTATTGACAACTTCCGTAGTCTGCCAAGTTCCATAAGGGTAGCCTTCCTAGGTCATACAAATCTGGGGATTCTTCAGAGCCTTCAAATTCTACTTGTCTTCGGTCTTCAACAGCTGTAGTTTCCATTATCATAATGTATGGTAAAATCCTCTTCATTCCGAATGGTCTCGGTTGTCTGATATCCTGTACTTCTTGGAGTGGTCTCATCAGTCGAATCTTCGAATGGTCAAAAGGGGAAAGGGGTATGGTCTCACTAAAGGGAATTTTTGAATAAGCTCAGAAGAGAAGAGGGGTAAAAGATCTTTTTGAAAGGAAAAGTTGTAGAGAAAAATCTTTGCTATGGGCTTGCCAGTTTCTAGGGTCACGTCCTACAGTCAACATCTGCTCTGATACCATCTTGTAGCGACCCGACCCAAATGGATCAAGTCTCTGTGCTTATGTGTCATCCCTGGATCAGTATGCTGACACACACAGTACTCGAAGGATTTATAACAGAGGTAAATCACATGTATATAGTAACGTAAATACTATTACCTCAATCCATATAGTGGAAGCAACAAGGTTGTGGTTTCCCATCAACACCAACGGCAAAGTTGAGTGTAGAAATCGTAACCCTAACGTATCACTTACTCGTTGTAAGAAACCTGCAACATGAGACGTTGCAGCCCGAAACGGGTCAGTACATTGAATGTACTGGAAAATTCACACCATAGAGAATAATGAACAATGGCTATCACTACATGCATATTTGGCTGGTGGAAAAGCTCTATGGTTATAAGATTTTTGCGTAAAGCCAATTTTTCCCTACTGCAAAGGAATAAATTTATTTAACTATCATGGTGGTTGTTGAACATTGAGAATGGTTGACAGCATTCTCAATCCCAATTAAAAATAATTAAAACCCAACAACATTAATTAGAAGTAACATGTTGAGATTCACAATGATATTCAAGTACTAGATACTCAAGTTGTCCATAACCGGGGACATGACTAATCATGATTAGTTTGTTACTCTGCAGAGGTTTGCGCACGTTTCCCCACAAGACTCGATCGCCTCCGTTTGATTTCTCGCACTACATGGTGTTTGAGAAGACGGATGACCGAGACACAGTCTTTTAGAAGCGCTAGCACCTTACATGTGGGGTAGACCGTACCACCTACAACCCCTACATCTGCTAGTCCACCCCGTAAGAGTTCGCACAACTTAGTCAACTATGCCAGAGCCCATAATGGCTTGTGGCTGCACACGGAAGTTTCTAGCATGAAAGATCTTATGATCCCTTTGAGCCTGGGTGGCAGTCCAAAAAAACAGGCAAGTCCTGATAGACATCAGGTGCCTCAATCCACCCAGATGTGTGTTTAAGTTGCCACCTTAGATAAACCTTTTAAAATTATCAACTCACATCTGTAATGGATATCACTCACCCAATCCACGTCTACTAGCATAGCATGGCATAATAATAAGCGAACGTAGAAGTAACTCCCAAAGGTTTCATAATAATACAGGTAATAGGTACTACCTCATCTACTTCCCATCCCACAATTTATTTAGATCCTAATCATGCAATGTGTGAGGATTGATCTAATGCAATAAAACTGGGTTGTAGAAAAGGTATGATCAAAGTGTGAACTTGCCTGCAATGTTGATGAAGATGATGCGCACTCAAAACTCTTGATAGATCTACTCGTCACACTCCGGTCAATCTATCGTAATCAAGCAATTGTAACCACACAATAAGTACTCATCTAATGCACAAGTAAAACTCGAACGAGAGAACGAACCAGATAGTTCAACTTAAGAACTCCGGTTGCAAAGAAATAAGGAACCGAACAAAGAAACCGAAAACAAACGGCGGAAGAACAACTCGGTTCTAGCAAGTTGAACTAGGTCAAAATTTTACAGTAGCAAAAACTTGTTTAAGTTGATTAGATGGAACGGCGGTTTCGAAACGAAACTCCAGGCGCTTGAATCACCTGATTCCGATAAACGGGCGAGAAGATAAACTAGAATGAAGATCGGATCTGAGATCACGATCGCGGAATAAATCCGACGAGAAGAAAAAGAAGAACGGTTATACGAACGGGCGTCGTTAACCGGGGATAATCGGTGATCACGTTCGTTGAAACGAACGGTCCGAAAGAAGAACGAAAACCGATCTAGAAAACCGGAACGGTTTGGCGAAGAATCGGAGAGAAAACGAATCGGTAGAGAAGAAAAGAATCGGAACGGTTTATAAGAAAACCGAACCGAGGGAAAGAAGAGACGCGGCGCGGTACCTCCGGCGAACGGCGGCGGCGGCGCGGCAAGGTGCGGCGGTGGCGGTGACGCAGGGCGGCGGCGGCGGCGCGGCAAGGTGCGGCGCAGGGTGAGAGGCGCAGTGGAGGCTTGGGGCTTGGGAGGAGAGGGGGTTTGGTTTTTTGGTGTGAGGAGAGGGGGGGGGGGTGTTGAGGTATTTATACTGGGGAGGGGTGAGGAGACTTGGGGTAGGGGACAAGAAATAAGAATAGGAGTAGGAAAGATCTAGAAAAAGAAACGGAATAAACGGAAGTAGGACAAAAGTCCTACTAGGACTTTCAAAAGACAAAGGCGGCGGCTCCTGGAGCCTGGGCACGCGCGCGGTGCGGCGATGGCCTTGGCCTTGGCTGGCCGGCCGGCGGCTTGGGCCTTTGGCCCAAGGCGCTGAGTTTTTTTTTAAACAGTTCCGCGCTCGGAAAAACACAGAAAAATTTACCGGACTCCAAAACTAATAAAGTAGATTTTCTCCGGGCCTAAAATAAAATTTTCAAAAACGCGCATTTTTCCCTATCCAAAGAAAAACAAACAAACACCGGAAAACGAAATTTGATCTATTTATTAAATCTTCATTTTTCCTATATTTTGGGAAAGTCATATTATTCCCTCTCTTATATTTTTGATAACGGAAAAATTATTGAAGATGAAATAAATAAATCGAATGACCCTCTTTTCAAATTCGAGAAAACTCTCAAATATGAGAATGACGAAATCTCCAACTCTCTCCGAAGGTCCTTGAGTTGCGTGAAATTTCTAGGATCGGCCAAAATGCAAGAAAATAGGATATGCATGATGATCTAATGTATTCCAATTTGAAAAATAAATTCAAAAGAACTTTGAATTTAATTCTTTGAAACTCCCAACTCATATTTCATAATTTGAAGAAGTCATTTTATCTTCTCTCGTGAAAATCATTGAGTTGCTTAAAGTTTCTGAATTGGAAATATTTCCAAATGAAATTCAAATATTTTCAACACACCTTGTCATTTAAATAAATGGAAGAAGTCATGTCATCTTCTCTCCGGGGTTTTGTGTTGAAAAGAATTTGAATTTATGAAGATCAGAAAACCAATATGAAAGTTTGGGAAAGTCCTTTTATTCCCTCTCATTTAACTTTCAAAAAGAATTCGAATTTCACTCAATTTCACGCAATCAATCAAACAATCAATCAAATATATCTATTTGTTTATAACATTCCAAAATTTAGAATTTTGGGATGTTACACTGGGTCAACTCAGTCAATGACCCCACCTACCAGCCTGATATGCAACACCCTGGGTACATTCCCTGGGTACCCATAGCAATTTCTTTTTATTTTCGAATTAATAATAAATCAAGGAATTTCAGAAGAACTTTAAAACTTTAGAAAATTATAAAAAATAATCCGTAAACCGGATGAAAATACATTGTACATGAAAGTTTCTCAGAACGACGAGATGAATTCGAATATGTAGTCTGTTCATCCGTGACACGTCCCTAGAATAGCGAACTAGCAACCGTCCTCCTCCGGTCCGTCTTTCCGAAAATGCCTAATCCCGGGAATACTTTCCCGGATGTTTTCCCCCTTCGCCAGTAGCACCTAGTACTGCGTTACGTCACCTCTAGCACCGCGTATTGCCATGATACACTTTGTGATGCTTTGATTGCTCTGTTATTTATTGTGTTCCCCCTCCATTACTTCTTTTCGGTACACCCCGTGACTGCCGGCGACCCCCAGTTCGACTACGGTGTTGACGACCCGTCCTTCTCTGTCGAGCTTCCAGGAAAGCCCCCCTATGATCAACAAGATATCGCCTCGTTCTCTCTACTGGTTGCATTAGAGTAGTGTAGCATGTTACTGTTTTCGGTTAATCCTATTCTGTTGCATAGCATGTCATTTTTTCTACAGTTGTTGATACCTTACCTGCAATCCTAAATGCTTAGTATAGGATGCTACTTTATCATCAGTGGCCCTACATTCTTGTTCATCTACTATGCTATATTATCGGGCTGTGGTCACTTCGGGAGGTGATCATGGGTTTATACATACTACACTATTATACATGATACATGGTGGTGACTAAAGTCGGGTCGGCTCGTAGAGTACCCGCAAGTGATTCCGATGTGGGGGCTGAAAGAATAGGTGGTTCAACCCAGGTAGTGGTGGGCCTAGGTTCCTGACGGCCCCGACTATTACTTTATGGCAGAGCGACAGGACAGGTTGAGACCACCTAGGTGAGAGGTGGTCCTGGCCCTGGTCGGCATTTGCGGTTACTTCTAAATAACAAGCTTAACGAGATCTTGGTATTTGATCTGAGTCTGGCCACTATCCTATACGCATCAACCAACTACGCGGGAACAGTTATGGGCACTCGATGTCGTGGTATCAGCCGAAGCCTTCTTGACGTCCGCGACTGAGCGGCGCGCGCCAGATTGGACTGGAACACCTGCTCTTGTATTAGGGAGGTTAGCTTCCTAATACCACCCACTCGTGGTATCAGCGACTGAACGTCTGCTTCCGACCGCCCACGCAACGTGCAGGTCTGCAATGGGCGATGGGCCCAGACCCCTGTGCCTTAGGATTTATACCGGTGTGCTGACCTCTCTGTTGTGCCTAGGTAGGGCTGCGACATGTTGATCTTCCGAGGCCGGCCATGACCCAGGAAAGTGTGCCCTTCTAGAGGGATCGAGCGTGTTGGGTTATGTGGTGCACCCCTTCAGGGAAGTTTATCTATTCGAATAGTCGTGTCCCTCGGTAAAAGGAGTTGTACCTCGACCTTATGAAAACTAGAACCAGATACTTAATAAAACACACTCTTTCAAGTGCCAGATACAACCCGGTGATTGCTCTCTCATAGGGCGACGAGGAGAGGATTGTCGGGTACGGTTATGCTATGCGATGATACTTGGTGAACTTGCCATCTACTCTCTTCTACATGCTGCAAGATGGAGGCTGCCAGAAGCATAGTCTTCGACAGGACTTGCTATCCCCCTCTTATTCTGGCATTCTACAGTTCAATCCATGGATATTACCCCTTTACACAGATACCCATGCATATGTAGTGTAGATCCTTGCTTGAGAGTACTTTGGATAAGTACTCATGGTTGCTTTGCTACTTCTTTTTCCCCTTTTCCGGGTTATTGCGATCATATGATGGAGTCCAGGAGCCAGAGGATCTTGAGGATGATTCTACGTGGAGTTCGACTTCGACGAGTAGTTAGGAGGGCCCCAGGTAGGAGGCCTTGCCTTTTCGATTGTTGCTACTTTTGTGCTAGCCTTCTTAAGGCAAACTTGTTTAACTTATGACTGTACTCAAATATTGTTGCTTCCACTGTCTCTTATGTATTCGAGCTGATGTATTCGAGCCCACGAGGCCCCTGGCTTGTAATATAAAGCTTGTATTATTTTAATTTGTGTCCAGAGTTGTGTTGTGATATCTTCTCCTAAGTCCTCGATCTTGATCGTACACATTTGCGCGTATGATTAGTGTACGGTCAAATCGAGGGCATCTACCTGTAGGAATCCCCCTTCCAAACTCCTTGGCCGAAGTTGAGTATAGTCATTGCATAACTTTTACTAACATGCCTGTGTGCCTTACAGGCCGACGTCGCCATTTGGGTGGTACTAGGATCTTTTACTCCTCGGTCTATGCTCTGGGACTCTGATCTCTCTACTATTCGGGTCAAATGATTTTGCTAAAATCTAACTTTAGGATCTCACAATCACATCCACGCGAAGGGCCCCTTATTACAGATGATCGCCGGCTGCACCGGAAGATTCCTAAGATACTCTACGATGTTCTATCGATACTTTGTGCAATGCTTTTGCAATTCCCTTTCATCGATAAAACCCCTATGGATAACCACGTACACTTGCCATTCATACAGTCTTTCCTCGTTGATCTTGATATTACAAGATACCCCGAAATTTTCTCTATGGTTCCAAGAATACTTTGTGCCTAGTGCCTTGCAGTTCTTTGCCACCTGAATACCCCTACAGATAATTTCTCACACTTAGCGAGTATCCGCTCATCCCAGTTGATTCATGTATTTCACAAAGGTCTTTGAAATACTATGCGATCTTGCAAAAATCCTCAGCAGCTTATTGCTCTTGAAATTCTTGCTTGCTTGCATTATGATTAATCCCATAAGTATAGTAATCTTATTGGCATCCTTTGCGAGTATCATTTTTAGACCATTGAATCAATAAGTGTGAATGCTCGCAATCCTCAACCAGATCCTAGAATTCATCCTTCCAGCTCAGACACCATTTTAAACATGATCTAGATCTCGACCAATCAAATTGCCATCGATTCCACCCCTACGGCTATTCAACTTATCCATCCCTAATCAGAGCATTGCTTCTGATCCCTTGTCTTGGAATTCATAATTCCTTTCCGTTTGAGCTTTGAGTTAGTTAGTTGTTTCTATAATTTATCTCCTTGCATTCTTTCTTCCTTTGGTTGAGTACCGATGCTCACATCAGATCCCTTGTGGACCACCAAACCCTTTGTCAGAATTCATCCGACAACATCCTTCATATTCAATAAGCTTGTGAGCCTTTCCTCGCATACATAATGCCTTTGGTAAATTGTTTCCTCTGCTTTCTCAAGCATGCTCTACTATCGAGCTTGTGTTATTTATTCTTGAAATTTGTGGTATATGCTCCTGAGATGCCCCGATGGGTTGAACCTATGCCTTCCCCAAACCATATGAACCCGAAAGTTTTCGCGAGTCATACTCTTCTGTTTCTTTGCCAAATAAAATTTCAACACTAATTTTTTTTCGAAAATGAGAAGTGAATGAAAGGTTATGCATTGTAGAGGTGGGAGTCGACCTTGAACCTTTGTGTTCATGCCCATGGACACGATGTAAAACTTACCATGAAAGCTTCTTGCAAGAATAGTTAATCATTTGAATAATTCTTCCAGTATCGTAAATTGGATCCCTTGTAGTTATGGTTCCGACCATGCTAACCTTATTGAATATGTCTGAAAGGAAACCATTCCATTTCCTCGTCTATTCTGACAAGATCAGAGTATCTGCTATCGCAAGTCAATGCTCCAATTCAGTTTCTATTCTGATTTGCTTTCAAGTATACCCTCTGGTATCTCGCGAATATCACATAACTACATAACTTATTATGAGTTCTTCATCAACTATTATTCTCGCCGTTTCCAATCCACCCCCGGGTTCTGATTTAATAGTCACTCGAGAACACCGATAACTGAATCGAGTCTACATCGCTATTAAACAACTATTAGTAATCTTCTTTACTTACGAGTTTGTACTTGATCACATCATTTCTAGCCTGATCGGTTATATCATTATCATGCTAAATTTTAACTGTGCTACCTGGTCCTTCTTCCCGGAGCACAATTTTCAACGATGAACTAACCTTACGTCGATCTTCCTCATCGTACCATTTTGCCTTTAATAGCAAGCTTGATTTCGAGTTTGTCTCGTACCCTTGGTTCCAATAACCTTTTGCTTCATTATTACATCTTCACGAAATCTCTCGACTATTGTGTCGTGATCATCGTCAACAATCTGAGCTCTTCCAGGGTATCAACTGAATTTATAATGGGGATTACCATTCTTGTTCCCCGGTAATTTGTGTTGTCATCGACTACTTCCTTGTCTTGTTTTCAACACAAACTTGTTTGTGTTTTGTGTTATACCTTGAGTTCCTTTCTATCCACATTTGTTCTTCTTTACCTAGGAATATTACCACCTTTTATGTCAAGAATGTCGTGGGAATTTCACCACCTCTCGAAAATTCTTGATACAAGTGATACTTATCACCATCACCATTCTTTTCTTGGCCCCTGTGTTGTTTCTAACCGGGATACCAACAAGTGAACGGTTATGTTTGGATTCTGTACTTCTAGCAACCCTATTGCTCTTGAAGTTAATTGTCGATACTTTAATCTTAGACTATTGGTTATTGAATCACCATTTTGACATTGTGCATGCTAGCTGAGCCAATATTTTGGGTGCACCTTTCAATCAATGTTTAATTGTGTATGTATTCATCGAGCATACATCATTACATCATTTGATCTGGTAAGTGTTATCTCCTTCACATAATTGTGGAAATCCATCATTTAGTAAAACTCGAGGAATTGTCGCTGGGTCCATCAGCCACTTCCTCATTATTTCCTTGGTCTAATGTTGAACTCTTATTTCTGAACTCGCTTCCATAGTTCATTTCCTAAGAATTTTACAAGGTCATCTCGTCAATTGTGTTGCACCTTTTCTTCTCAGGCATCCTGAGTCTGAGGTATCCTGACACCAATCAGATCTGAATATCGGTTAGATATGACGGTTGGGTCATATTTCCAAGAGTTATAACATTGGTCCTTATATATTGGTAAGGTGATGTCATGCCTATCACAACTCGCGGGAGGACTTGTTGTTATAGTTTCCTGTTTAGGAAGGTCAACCATTCTTCCATGAGGAAATTGTAAGGCTTATTCTATAAGTTGTTCCTGATGAATCCTTTGTGTATCCAAGTCCGACCTTTGCTTGAAGACCATGTCAATGCTATCTCGAAGCATGTCTGTGGTACTCCGATTTTCAATAAGAACATTTGAAACAGAATGCTAAAGTTTCTTTATCAATTATCCAAACACCGTTGTATGGGTAATGTAATGAAATTCCTCTCCCCTTAACTAAATATTTTTCCCGTTTCTATCATGTCAGGGATATCATGCTCTGCTTGTCCTTGTAGACGATATACCCTTGAAATTTGTGTATCAACAAATTTTCCTTTCCATTTGTTTGTTTAAACTGATAATCACATTTTCCTTTCCGTTGGTTTGTTTACCCTTTCTGGTGATCTACACATAATCTAAGTAGTAATAATTCTCTGCTTAGGTAAGCACCTTGTTGTACTACTCTGTCAGTAAGACACTATTACTATTGTTGATGGCATTCCGGTAACCGCCGATGGACGAGAACTTTGCCTATTGGTCCGCCTCGTTCAACGAGCAGGAAAATGGTTCTCTTCGTCCCTCAACCTTAGTATCGATGTTGTTGCCGACATAATTGACAAGCTATCCTCTGACATGCCTTTCTTACATGATCACACAAGACATCACGACCCTTCCTACTTTTAATCCACATGGTGGAACCATAACCCGCAGTTTCACAGGATAGAAACCTAACTCTCCTGTAAACCCTGTTGCGAAAGATATTCCTCGTGCTTGGCTTCAGATGTAAATCATGAGCTACCTTCCTAGAGAATATCTACTCTAGTACCAAACACAATTTTTATTTCTGTTGCTCTAAAACCCTTTCACATTCTGATTAGGCATCGAATGGTTGCCTACCCGCTTGAAACTTCTCATGGTACCTTCTTATTTTACTCTAAATATTCTCTTAAGTTCAGTTCGAGAGATACTTCTACCACATTCCTTGAGCTATCTACCAGATACAACCTCGTAGAGGGCCGTTCTTTTGAAGCTACCCCTTATCCTTTTCGTAATTACGATGGAGTTCCCAAAGAAAGGACGACGACTTCATCATAATGACCCGAAGTAGAGAAATGAAGGCATCAACAAAAGGGATCATCTTCTTCGAGAACAGCAAACAAGAATAAGAAGATTCGATAGAACTTCATAACCAGAACCCCCCCCCCTTACTCCACCTCTTAAATCTCGGGACAAGATTTCCTATAGTGGAGGAGATTTGTGATGCCCCGTATAATTAAGCTACATTAACCCTCTACTAATGATACCACGTCACCACGTTTACTATTGTTAGTTTCATGATGATTCAAATCTCGTTCGAATTCAAAATAAAAATCAAGTCAAACAATAAAAGTTTTCAAATATTAAAACTAAAGTGTTCAAAACGTAGAAAATAAATCATAGATGATTATGGTGGTGAAACTACATTTTAATAAATTATTTAAATGCACTAAAATAAATAAAACAATAGCTTAATCAATCAAATAAATGCCTTTTGTTAATTATAAAATATTAAAATATTTTATTTGGGGTTTAAACTTTTGTGGCCTTGGTGTAATTAGTAAAAATAATTTAGATACTAATAATATATTTAACAAAACTAAAATAAATTGATGAATGTAATAAAACAAAAAAGAAATTAAAAAACAAACAAAAACTAAAAAAAGGTGAATAATGTTGTGGGTCCCACTTGTCCCTTTTTTTACCTTGTTTTCGCACGACCTCACGGTGAGCACCACAGCAAAACCCCCTATTTCCTATTCAAATTCCACCCCATAGATGCCATCCCCACCTGTAGCCGACCCCGTTTTTCGCCATGGCCGCTAGCTCGACCGTCTCGAGCGCCTCTGCCCCATGCTCTCGCATGCCTATGGTCGTCGTTGTTTCACTGCGTTTGCACACGCCCGTGGCCGCGCTCCCGCGAGACCCTGCTAGTCTGCCGTGTTCCCCGTGCATGCCTGCCCCTGCCGCTGCTTGCTACTGCTACTACGCTGCCTACCGCTGCTCTGTTGGCCTCGTAGCTGTTGCTGCTGTACTGCCGCCGCTAGCCACTGCTAGGTGCTGATGCCGCCCTCTACTGCTTAGCTACTTAGTTCCTGCAGCTGCTGCTATTGCTTAGCTGCTTAGTTCCTGTCGCTTAGCTGCTGCCGAGCGTTGCTTGCTGCTGCTAATGGACATGGCCGTGGCTATGCTATGTGCGTGGGTGTGCACAACAATCACTGGCTGGCCGTGCAATTAGATTAGGGAGTAATTAGTAGTACTAGCTAGGTTTGTTACTACACTATGACATATGGCCCCACTGTTAATTAAAGAAAACGGCTAATCTAATTAAGCTTGAAAAAATGACAAGTGGCACCCACAACATTATTTACCTTTTGACCAGTCAACTTTTGACTAGGTCAACTCAGTCAATGACCCCACCTACCAGCCTGATATGCAACACCCTGGGTACATTCCCTGGGTACCCATAGCATTTTTTTTAGAATTAATAATAAATCGAGGAATTTAAGAAGAACTTTAAAACTTTAGAAAATTATATAAAATAATCTGTAAACCGAATGAAAATACTTTGTACATGAAAGTTGCTCAGAACGACGAGACGAATTCGAATATGTAGTCCGTTCCTCTGTCACACGTCCCTAGCATAGCGAACCTACAACCGTCCTCCTCCGGTCCGTCTGTCTGAAAATGCCTAACACCGGGAATACTTTCCCAGATGTTTTCCCCCTTCGCCAGTAGCACCTAGTACTGCGTAACGTCACCTCTAGCACCGCGTATTTCCATGTTACGCTTTGTGATCCTTTGATTGCTCTATTTTTATTGTGTTCCCCCTCCGTTACTTCTTTTCGGTAGACCCTGTGACTGCCGGCGACCCCCAGTTCGACTACGGTGTTGACGACCCGTCCTTCTCTGCCGAGCTTCCAGGCAAGCCCCCCGTATGATCAACCCGATATCACCTATTCCTTCTCTCTATTGCATGCATTAGAGTAGTGTAGCATGTTACTATTTTCGGTTAATCCTATTCTATCGCATAGCTTGTCATTGTTGCTGCAGTTGTTGATACCTTACCTGCAATCCTAAATGCTTAGTATAGGATGCCAGTTTATCATCAGTGGCCCTACATTCCTGTCCGTCTGCTATGCTATATTATCGGGTCGTGGTCACTTCGGGAGGTGATCACGGGTTTATACATACTACATTATTATACATGATACATGGTGGTGACTAAAGTCGGGTCGTCTCGTAGAGTACCCGCAAGTGATTCCAATGTGGGTCTTGAAAGGACAGGTGGTTCCATCCAGGTAGTGTTGGGCCTGTGTTCCTGACGGCCCCAACTGTTACTTCGTCATGGAGCGACCGGACGGGTTGAGATCACCTAGGTGAGAGGTGGGCCTGGCCCTAGTCGGCGTCTGCGGTTACTTCAAAATAACACGCTTAATGAGATCTTCGTATTTGATCTGAGTCTGGCCACTGGCCTATACGCACTAACTAACTACGCGGGAACAATTATGGGCACTCGACGTCGTGGTAACAGCCGAATCCTTCTTGATGTCAGCGACTACGCGGCGCACGCCGGATTGGACTGGAACACCTGCTCTTGTATCAGGGAGGCTAAGTCTGCTTCCAGCCGCCCTCGCAATGTGCAGGTGTGCAATGGGCGATGGGCCCAGACCCCTGCGCCTTAGGATTTAGACCGGCATGCTGACCTCTCTATTGTGCCTAGGTAGGGCTGCGACATGTTGATCTTCTGAGGACGGGCATGACCCAGGAAAGTGTGCCCGGCCAGAGAGATCGACTGTGTTGGGTTATGTGGTGCACCACTGCAGGGAAGTTTATCTATTCGAATAGCCGTGTCCCTCGGTTAAAGGACGACCCGGAGTTGTACCTCGACCTTATGACAACTAGAACCGGATACTTAATAAAACACACCCTTTCAAGTGCCAGATACAACCCTGTGATCGCTGTCTCACAGGGTGACGAGGAGAGGATTGTCGGGTAGGGTTATGCTATGCGATGATACTTGGTGAACTTACCATCTACTCTCTTCTACATGCTGCAAGATGGAGGCTGCCAGAAGCATAGTCTTCGACAGGACTAGCTATCCCCCTCTTTTTCTGGCATTTTGCTATTCAGTCCACCGATATTGCCCCTTTACATATATATACCCATGCATATGTAGTGTAGATCCTTGCTTGAGAGTACTTTGGATGAGTAATCACAGTTGCTCTACTTCTTTTTCCCCTTTTCCCGGTTATTGCAATCATATGATGGAGCCCAGGAGCCAGAGGATCCCGAGGATGATTCTACGTGGAGTTTGACTTCAAGGAGTAGTTAGGAGGGCCCCAGGCAGGAGGCCTTGCCTTTTCAATCGTTGCTACTTTTGTGCTAGCCTTCTTAAGGAAAACTTGTTTAACTTATGTCTGTACTCAGATATTGTTGCTCCCGCTGACTCTTGTGTATTCGAGCTTATGTATTCGAACCCACAAGGCCCCTAGCTTGTAATATAAAGCTTGTATTATTTTAATTTGTGTCTAGAGTTGTGTTGTGATATCTTCCCGTGAGTCCTTGATCTTGATCGTACACATTTGCGTGTATGATTAGTGTACGGTCAAATCGAGGGCATAACAAGTTGGTATCAGAGCCGACTGCCTGTAGGAATCCCCCTTTCAAACTCCTTTGCCGAAGTTGAGTATAGTCATTGCATAATTTTACTAACATGGTTGTGTGCCTTACGGGCCCACGTCACCATTTGGGTGGTACTAGGATCTTTTACTCCTCGATCTATGCTCTAGGACTCTAATCTCTCTACTATTCGGGTTAAATGATTTTGCTAAAATCTAACTTTAGGATCTCGCGATCACATCCACCCGAAGGGCCCCTTATTACAGATGATCGCCGGCTGCACCGGAAGATTCCTAAGATACTCTACGATGTTTTCTCGTTACTTTGTGCCACAATTCGAAGAGATAATTCCTAAGATGATCAAACCAAACTGATAATTCGAAGAGACTTGCAGAGATATTTAAATCATGCATAAAAGATTTCAGAGAAGAATCAAATATTGTTCATAGATAATCTTGATCATAAACCCACAATTCATTGGATCTTGACAAACACACCGCAAAAAGAATTACATCGAATAGATATCCAAGAAGATCGAGGAGAACTTTGTATTGAGATCCAAAGAGAGAGAAGAAGCAATCTAGCTAATAACTATGGACCCGAAGGTCTAAGGTAAACTACTCACACATCATCGGAGTGGCTATGGTGTTGATGTAGAAGCCCTCCGTGATTGATTCCCCCTCCGACGGAGCTCCGGAAAAGGCCCCAAGATGGGATCTCTTGGGTCAAAAGGTTGCGGCGGAGGAAATAGGGTTTCGTGGTGCTCCTGGATGTTTTCGGGGTATATGGATATATATAGGAGGAAAAAGTAGGTTGGTGGAGCTGCGAGGGGCCCATGAGGGTGGGGGCGCGCCTCCCTGCCTCATGGCCGCCTCGCTTCTTTCTTGACGTTTACACCAAGTCCCCTGGATCATGTTTGTTCCAAATATAACTCTCCCGAAGGTTTCATTCCGTTTGGATTCCGTTCGATATTCTTTGTCTATGAAACACTGAAGTAGGAAAAAAAAAAGCAATTTGCACTAGGCCTTGGGTTAGTAGGTTAGTCCCAAAAATAATATAAAAGTGTATAAATAAGCCCATTAAACATCCAAAACAGATAATATAATAGCATGGAACAATAAAAAATAATAGATACGTTGGAGATGTATCAGTCGGCTGTGTTCCCCGTGCACGCCTGCCCCTGCCGCTGCTTGCTACTGCTACTGCGCTGCCTACCGCTGCTCTGTTGGCCGCGTAGCTGCTACTGCTGTACTGCCGCCGCTAGCCGCTGCTAGGTGCTGATGCTGCCCTCTGCTTCTTAGCTAGTTAGTTCATGCAGCTGCTGCTATTGCTTAGCTGCTTAGTTCTCGCGGCTTAGCTCCTGCCGAGCGTTGCTTGCTGCTGCTAATGGACATGGTCGTGGCTATGCTATGTGTGTGGGTGTGCATAACAATCACTGGCTGGCCGTGCAATTAGATTAGGGACTAATTAGTAGTACTAGCTAGGTTAGTTACTACACTATGGCATAGGGCCCCACTGTTAATTAAAGAAAATGACTAATCTAATTAAGCTAGAGAAAATGACAAGTGGGACCCACAACATTATTCACCTTTTGACCAGTCAACTTTTGACTGGGTCAACTCAGTCAATGACCCCACCTACAAGCGTGATATGCATCACCCTGGGTACATTCCCTGGGTACCCATAGCAATTTCTTTTTATTTTCGAATTAATAATAAATCAAGGAATTTTAGAAGAACTTTAAAACTTTAGAAAATTATATAAAATAATCCGTAAATTGGATGAAAATACTTTGTACATGAAAGTTGCCCAGAACGACGAGACGAATTCGAATACGCAGTCCGTTCCTCCGTCACATGTCCCTAGCATAGCGAACCTGCAACCATCCTCCTCTGGTCCGTCTGTCCGAAAATGCCTAACAACGGGAATACTTTCTCGGATGTTTTCCCCCTTCGCCAGTAGAACCTAGTATTGCGTTATGTCACCTCTAGCACCGCGTATTGTCATGTTACGCTTTGTGATGCTTTGATTGCTCTATTATTTATTGTGCTCCCCCTCCGTTACTTCTTTTCTGTAGACCCCGTGACTGCCGGCGACCCCCAGTTCGACTACGGTGTTGATGACCCGTCCTTGTCTACCGAGCTTGCAGGCAAGCCCCCCTATGATCAACCCGATATTGCCTATTCCTTCTCTCTACTGCTTGCACTAGAGTAGTGTAGCATGTTACTATTTTCGGTTAATCCTATTCTGTTGCATAGCATGTCATTTTTTCTACAGTTGTTGATGCCTTACCTGCAATCCTAAATGCTTAGTATAGGATGCTACTTTATCATCAGTGGCTCTACATTCTTGTCCGTTTTCTATGATATATTATCAGGACGTGGTCACTTCGGGAGGTGATCACAGGTTTATACATACTACACTATTATACATGATACATGGTGGTGACTAAAGTCGGGTCGGCTCGTAGAGTACCGGCAAGTGATTCCGATGTGGGGCTGAAAGGACAGGTGGTTCCACCCAGGTAGTGGTGGGCCTGGGTTCCTGATGGCCCCAACTGTTACTTTGTGGCAGAGCGACAGGATAGGGAGAGACCACCTAGGTGAGAGGTGGGCCTGGCCCTGGTCGGCGTCTGCGGTTACTTCAAAATAACACGCTTAATGAGATCTTGGTATTTGATTTGGGTCTGGCCACTGGCCTATACGCACTAACCAACTACACGGGAACAGTTATGGGCACTCGACATCGTGGTTTCAGCCAAAGCCTTCCTGACGTCAGCGACTGAGTGGCGTGCGCCGCATTGGACTGGAACGCCTTCTCTTGTATTAGGGAGGCTAGGTCTACTTCCGGCCGCCCTCGCAACGTGCAGGTGTGCAATGGGTGATGGGCCCAGACCCCTGCGCCTTAGGATTTATACTGGCGTGCTGACCTCTCTGTTGTGCCTAGGTAGAGCTACGACATGTTAATATTCTGATGCTGGGCATGACCCAGGAAAGTGTGCCCGGCCAGAGGGGTCGAGCGTGTTGGGTTATGTGGTGCACCCTTGCAGGGAAGTTTATCTATTCGAATAGTTTTGTCCCTCGGTAAAAGACGACCCAGAGTTGTACCTCGACCTTATGACAACTAGAACCAAATACTTAATAAAACACACCCTTTCAAGCGCCAGATACAACCCGGTGATCTCTCTCTCATAGGACGACGAGGAGAGGATCGTCGGGTAGGGTTATGCTATGCGATGATACTTGGTGAACTTACCATCTACTCTATTTTACATGCTGCAAGATGGAAGCTGCCAGAAGCGTAGTCTTCGACATGACTAACTATCCCCCTCTTATTCTGGCATTCTGCAGTTCAGTCCACAGATATTGCCCCTTTACACAGATACCCATGTATATGTAGTGTAGATCCTTGCTTGAGAGTACTTTGGATGAGTACTCACGGTTGCTTTGCTACTTCTTTTTCCCCTTTTCCTGGTTATTGCGATCATATGATGGAGTCCAGGAGCTAGAGGATCCCGAGGATGATTCTACATGGAGTTCGACTTCAAGGAGTAGTTAGGACGGCCCCAGGCAGGAGGCCTTGCCTTTTCGATTGTTGCTACTTTTGTGCTGGCCTTCTTCAGGCAAACTTGTTTAACTTATGTCTGTACTCAGATATTGTTTCTTCCGCTAAATCTTGTGTATTCTAGCTTATGTATTCGAGCCCACGAGGCCCCTAGCTTGTAATATAAAGCTTGTATTATTTTAATTTGTGTCTAGAGTTGTGTTGTGATATCGTCCCGTGAGTCCTTGATCTTGATCATACAAATTTGTGTGTAAGATTAGTGTACGGTCAAATCGAGGGCATGAAATTTTTTTGCCATAGAAAAGTTGGAATACAATAGATATAATGCAAGGATATTACAACACTTATAGTAGTGATTTGTTTTCTTATAGTAACGAATCTCACGAAGGTTTTGTTGAGTTTTGTGTGATTGAAGTTTTCAAGTTTTGGGTTATCTTACGATGGATGAAGGAATAAGGAGTAAGAAGAGCCTATGCTTGGGGATGCCCTGGCATCACAAGCTATTATCCAAACAGAGCAAGCAACTAAGCTTGGGGATGCCCCGAGTGGCATCCCGTCTTTCTTCTAACGACTATCGACATTTTACTGGAAGCTATATTTTTATTCGTCACATGCTATGTGTTTTGCTTGGAGTGTCTTATATGATATGAGTCTTTGCTTTTTTTGTTTTATGTTTTAAGTCTTGATCCCTTTCTGGACACACCAATTTGAGAGAGCCAAAATTATGCCATGACTGGTTATAATTGCCCTCTATGCTTCACTTAAATTTTTATGAGCTATGGATTTTCTCTAGTGCTTCACTTATATCTTTTTGAGCACAGTGTGCTTTACTATTTTTGAAGAAATTCTCTCTTGCTTCACTTGAATTAATTCAAGAGAAGGAAATATTATGTTCATGATATTCACTTATATTTGTTTGAGCTTATCAAAATTAACACATGAAAATTAGTCCCAAAGTGATAGATATCCAAGAAGGACATAATAAAAACTTTCATGAAGACTATTGGACAAAATAAACTTGATTCTTAGTAATAGTTTTGAGATATGATGATGTGATATGTGAGTCATCTTGATGAGTAATTATGCTTTAGTGAGAATATTGGTGTTAAGGTTTGTGATTCCCTAAGCAAGCATGGAAGTCAATAGTCATGCAATGAAATTATATCCTACTTTTGGTGCATTATTCGGTGTTAATTATGCTTAATGCTCGCTTATGAGATTATTCATTTCTTGGTTGGCCGCTTCTCAATCTTTTGAAAGCCTTCATTTTGCACTAAGTATGATCACTACTTGTGCATCCAAAATCCTGTAAACCTGTTTTGCCACATGAGTCCACTATACCTACCTATATGCGGTATTCTTTTGCCGTTCTAAGCAAATTTGTATGTGCCATCTCTAATATTCAAAATAAATTTCTCTTTTGGGTGCTCGTACCGCTCGCGAGGTGGTGAGGGGTAGCTAATATTTTCCATGCTAGATGTGTTATTCTCATGATGAGTGTTTATTCACTAGTCATTGCATGAGAGTAAGGCAAAGGTATTAGGGTTTCCCAATCCCGAAATGAAAAATGAATTTACTTTATGCTGTCAAATAATAAATTCCTTGGAAAGTGTTGGTATGGAAGGCACCCATGAATATGGTTAGCCATGGAAAGTGAAAGTATGGTGGAAAAAGGAATAAACTTTAATTTCTGTTTGGGAACTGCCTATGATATATCTAGCATGAAAAGTGTTGGGAACTCTAAGTCGTTTTCATTGGTGGGAAAAGTATGCCTCTCAAAATGTTTTTATCTCTCAATTTTCGCTTTGAGCTCTGGCGCCTCTACAAATCCCTACTTCCCTCTACGAAGGGCCTTTCTTTTACTTTATGCATTTTTTATTTGTGAATTCGAGTCTCCATCTTCTCTTATAAAAGCACCAAGGCACTATGATCGTACTTGAGCATTGGGTGTATTTAATATGCGAGTGTGTTTCATGAATGGATCAATGATTGAGCATGATGGGCTAGGGATAGCTTATTTTAGCGTTTATATTTTGAAATACATGGTTGCTTGTTGATATGCTTGAGTATTTAAGTTATCATGTCAAAACTAGAGTATTGCTTCGAACAATATAAAATTCCAAATGTCCATGCTATAAAGAAAAGAATATGATATGACATGTTAGGCAGCATTCCACATCAAAAATTCCATTTTTATCATTTACCTACTCAAGGATGAGCAGGAATTAAGCTTGGGGATGCTGATACGTCTACAAGTATCTATAATTTTTGATTGTTCCATGCTGTTATCGTATCAATCTTCGATGTTTTATAATCATTTTATACTCATTTTATATCATTTTTTGGTACTAACCTATTGACATAGTGCCAAGTGCCAGTTGCTTTTTTTTTGCATGTCTTTTACATCGCAGGTAATCAATATCAAAAGGAGTCCAAACACAGCAAAACTTTTTGTGGATTTTTTTGGACTAGAAGACAACCAATGGGCCGAAGAAGCACCTGGGGGCTGCTCCGAGGGGAGCACAACCCACCTCGGGTGCCCCCCGGATAGCCTCTTTACTCTATAAATACCCCAATATTCCAGAAATCCTAGGGGAGTCGACAAAAATCAATTCCAGCCACCGCAGAGTCCAGAACCACCAGATCCAATCTAGACACCATCACGGAGGGGTTCACCACTTCCAATGGTGCCTCTCTGATGATGCATGAGTAGTTCTTTGTATACCTTCGGGTCAGTAGTTAGTAGCTAGATGGCTTCCTCTCTCTCGTTTGATTCTCAATACAATGGTCTCTTGGAGATCCCTATGATGTAACTCATTTGCGGTGTGTTTGTTGGGATCCGATGAACTTTGAGTTTATGATCAGATATATCTATTTTTATCCATGAAAGTTATTTGAGTTTCTTTGATCTCTTATATTAATGATTGCTTATAGCCTCGTATTTCTTCTTCGATATTTGGGTTTTGTTTAGCCAACTTGATCTATTTATCTTGCAATGAGAAGATGTGCTTTGTAGTGGGTTTGATCTTACGGTGCTTGATCCCAGTGACAGAAGGGGAGCTGACACGTATGTATCGTTGCTACGAAGGATAAAATGATGGCGTCTATTTCTACATAAATAGATCTTGTCTACATCATGTCATCGTTCTTATTGCATTACTCCGTTTCTCCATGAACTTAATACGCTATAGGCATGCTGGATAGCGGTCGATATGTGGAGTAATAGTAGTAGATGCAGGCAAGAGTCGGTCTACTAATCTTGGGCATGATGCCTATATAACGATCATTGCCTGGATATCGTCACGATTATTTGAAGTTCTATCAATTGCCCAACAGTAATTTGTTTACCGACCATTTGCTATTTTCTCGACAGAAGCCACTAGTGAAACCTACGACCCCCAAGTCTCTTTCTCATATTATTTTCCTTTGAGATCTATTTTATTTGCCTTTTATTTTCTGATCTATTAAACAAAAAATACAAAAATACCTTGCTGCAATTTATTTTATTTGGCGTTCGATCTATCAATCTACTACAATTTATTCACATCCCTTTGCCAATTTCTGGCGCCGTTACCCGAAAGGGATTGACAACCCCTTTAATACATCGGGTTGCGAGTATTTTTTATTTGTGTGCAGGTGCCGTTTATGTGTTGTTGTTTGGTTCTCCTACTCGTTCGATAACCTTGGTTTCATCACCGAGGGAAATACCGACGTAGCTTCAAGCCGCATCAAATGCTACCTTACATATTTATGCATGTAATTTTCTTTATTGTGGCATGAATGTTCAGATCCATAAGATTCAAAATAAAATTTTAATATTGGCATAAAAATAATAATACTTCAAGCATACTAATAAGGCAATTATGTCTTGTCGAAGTAACATGGCCAAATAAAGCTTATCCCTACAAAATCATATAGTCTGGCTATGCTCCATCTACGTCACACAAAATATTCAAATCATGCACGACCTCGATGACAAGCCAAGCAATTGTTTCATACTTTTGATGTTCTCAAACCTTTTCAAATTTCACGCAATACATGAGCGTGAGCCATGGACATAACACTATAGGTGGAATAGAAGGTGGTTGTGGAGAAGACAAAAAGAAGGAGATAGTCTCACATCAACTAGGCGTATCAACGGGCTATGGCGATGCCCATCAATAGATATCAATGTGAGTGAGTAGGTATTGCCATGCAATGGATGCACTAGAGCTATAAGTTTATGAAAGCTCAAAAATAAAAGTAAGTGGATGTGCATCCAACTTGCTTGCTCATGAAGACCTAGGGCAATTTGAGGAAGCCCATCGTTGGAATATACAAGCCAAGTTCTATAATGAAAAATTCCCACTAGTATATGAAAGTGACAACATATGAGACTCTCTATCATGAAGAACATGGTGCTACTTTGAAGCACAAGTGTGGTAAAAGGATAGTAGGATTGCCCCTTCTCTCTTTTTCTCTCTTTTTGTTTTTGTTTTTTGGGGCCTTCTCCTTTTTTGGCCTTCTGTATCTTTTTTTATTTCCTCACATGCGACGATGCTCTAATAATGAAGATCATCACACTTTTATTTACTTACAACTAAAAAATTACAACTCGATACTAGAACAAAATATGACTCTATATGAATGCCTCCGGCGGTGTACCGAGATGTGCAATGACTCAAGAGTGACATGTATGTAAGAATTATGAACAGTGGTTTTGCCACAAATACTATGTCAACTACATGATCATGCAAAGCGATATGACAATGATGGAACGTGTCATAATAAACGGGACGGTGGAAGTTGCATGGCAATATATCTGAGAATGACTATGGAAATGCCATAATAGGTAGGTGTGGTGGCTATTTTGAGGAAGGTATATGGTGGGTTTATGGTACCGGCGAAAGTTGTGCACTAGAGAGGCTAGCAATGGTGGAAGGGTGAGAGTGCGTATAATCCATGGACTCAACGTTAGTCATAAAGAACTCACATACTTATTGCAAAAATCTAGTAGTCATCAAAACAAAGTACTACACGCATGCTCCTAGGGGCATAGATTGGTAGGAAAAGACCATCGCTCGTCCCCGACCGCCACTCATAAGGAAGACAATCAAAAACTATCTGATGCTCGAACTTCGTTACATAACGGTTCACCATACGTGCATGCTACGAGACTCACAAACCTTAACACAAGTATTTCTCAAATTCACAACTACTCACTAGCATGACTCTAATATTACCATCTTTATATCTCATATCAATCATAAGGAATCTGTCAGGGGAAACGACACCTACAGGATCATGAAGAATCCCTTTTGCTATGGTTGGTGGGCACGAGGCTGTGGAAAGAGCGGGTTTGAGGGATCAACACGGGGGGATTATCCAGGTTCGGCCCGCAAGTGATGCGTAATACCCTACTCCTGCTGGTTTATGTTTATCTAGTGTTCTCGGACTAGCTACAAAGCGTGTAGGGTCCAAAAAGTTTGAGTCCCCCCTCAGTATGCCACAAGCCTGCTTTTATAGTCAAAAGGGGCTGCCACAGTGGCACACAGGAGGTGGAAAGTTGTACAGTAGTCAAGTCTATCTCCTCGCACTGTAGGACAAATGCATTTAATGCGTTGCTGACGTGCCCTTCTTGCTTTATCGAGGACGACAAGGAAGCTCGTCCCAGTTGTCGCCGCCTCCCCCGGCTTCGATGGACGTCCGAAATGACGGGGCGTGTAGTGCCACGCTGATCGTGGGGCACGGGCGCCTTGAAGACCACGACTCGAGTCTACTTAGTAAATGAGCTGCACCCCTGTGTTTTCCCATTTCTATGGGGAAGCTGCGAGCCGCCTCTTTACCATGATGTGACGCATGCGTGCTGCAACCGCCACACGCATGACCCCCACGTCACGCATTCAACACGGGCCATGGGGAAGCGCAACGAGTGAGGGAGTTACTGCAGTAGAAACTCCGCCGCGCGCGCCCGCACACCGGTTTGGGCCTGGCCCAATAACGCTCTGTGCTTATATGCGGCCTAGGCCCGGGGGCTCCTGTCGGTGTACAAAAGTAGGGGTCCTATTTGTACCCCTTTACTTGTGCGTGGGCAGTCGCAGCCCCACACCCGTAGCCACGCTTGGAAGGGCAGAGGAAGCAAAGACACAAGATGACCAGAGCAACATCGAGCCAGAGACACGAAGAGCAGGAGGGCGAGGTGAGCTCCCCCGGCAAGACCCTTGCCGGGGCGGCCTCCACAGCCCCGACAAGAACTTTGGCGGGGCAACTTGCCCAATGACAGCAGGGCTGCCACTCTTGAGCCTAAGAGTTCCGACGCCCTCAACCACATTGGAACCAATGCTCGGGAGGCGCAGGTGGGGGCCTGGCTGTGGCCCCGCGGATGTCTTCGGCGAGAGTCTTGCCGGGGCCCCGACAAGGGTCTTGTCATGGCGTCGTGGGTGTCCCCGGCAAGATCTCGTGGGTATCCTCGGCAAGGATCTTGCCGAGGATCTTCGTCTTCTGATTGTCATCTAGTCTTGTATGTTCTTGGTCTTCACAAAGATCCGCATGCCACCACGGAGGCTCCTCCCGAGCTTTGGTTCCAATGTGGTTGAGGTCGTCAGAACTCTTAGGCTCAAGAGTGGCAGCCCTACTATCATTGGGCAAGTTGCCCCGGCAAAGTTCTTGTCGGGGCTGTGGAGGCCGCCCCGGCAAGGGTCTTGCCGGGGGAGCTCACCTCGCCCTCCTACTGTTCGTGTTTTTGTCTCAGCGTTGCTCTGGTCGTCTTGTGTCTTTGCTTCCTCTGCCCTGCCAAGCATGGCTACCGGCGTGGGGCTATGACTGCCCGCGCACAAGTAAAGGGGTACAAATAGAACCTCTACTTTTGTACACAAACAGGATCCCCCAGGCCTAGGCCACATATAAGTGCGGAGCGTTATTGGGCCAGGCCCAGAACGGTGCGCGGGCGCTCGCACGGCGGAGTTTGTACTGCAGTAACTCCCTCGCTTGTTGCGCTTCCCCATGACCCGCGTTGAATGCGTGACATGGGGGTCATGCGTGGGGTGGTTGCTGCATGCATACGTCACATCGTGGTAAAGAGGTGGCTCGCGCCTTCCCCATAGAAAGGGGAAAATGTAGGGGCATGGCTCATTTACTAAGTGGACTCGAGTCGTGGTCTTCAAGGCGCCCGTGGCCCACGATCATGGGGTGGAAAACAGTCGCTTCACTTGTCTTCTCAATTTTGGCTTGCTCGCCACGTGACCCCCATGCGTCAAAAATGGGACGCGGTGAATGTGGGGGGGGGGGCACGGGCCTTAAATGGCGAGGCGAGAAACTGGGTCTTCGCTGATTGGAGCAGTGGGTCGGTCTCGATTCCCTGCGCCCCTGGCGGCCGGGTTGGTTAAGTGGGGCAGCTGAGCCCCGGCCCCGCCCTTTATAAGAAGGGGAGGGGGATGGCACCCCTCAATCCTTCATCAATCATCTCCTTCCACCTTGGCTCCTTCCTTCCTTTTGCTATGGCGAGAGGGCGCACCGATACTTCGATGGCAGCAATGAGGGTCTCTGCTCGACAGCGTGCCCCTCCTTCCCAAGAGCTCGTGGCGGCGGAGTCGGCCATGAGAGGAAGGGGGAGGGGGCGAGGCCAAGGCCACCATGGCGCTCGAGGAAGAGGAGGACGGGGCGACGAAGGCCGCGGTGGCGAAGAGGACAGTGACTGCTTCCTCCTTGTCCAAGCAGCACCGGACCCCATCTCCTTCCCCTTCTCCTTCGGACAACACCTTGGAGGCCGAGTTCGACCTCGGATCTTTTAGCTAGGCGAGGAAGAGGAAGCTAGTGGAGGAAGAGTAAGTATTTCACCCCCCACATCATCTCCTTACTCTAATCATGTGTTACCCTCCTTTGATTTGATGTTATCATCATAGGGACATGGAGACGCTAGCCCAGAGGGTGGCGAAGAGTGCCAAGGCCTCGACGGGCGACAAGCCCCCGGCGGGTACTTCGGGTACGCCGTTGCTGGTGGAGAACAGCCCAGACAGGAGCCCCCGCCATAGCCCCCACTCCAGCCCCCAGCACAATCTCATCACTCACTCCTCCACTGACGAACATTGGGGTGTGAATCCTTGATACTGACCTTGCCGGTTTTGCAGGAGAAGAATGGCAGCAGGAGGAGCCGCCGAGGGCCACCCCCCTCGACTATGCCGCCCCAAGGGGCGTCCCGGCAAAGGCATCCACCACCGAGCCCACGCATATGGAGGAGGAGGAAAACTTGGGTGGCGGGGGACGGGGGATCTGCACCGGCAACGAATGCTGGCGGGGGGGGGGGGCGCCACTTCTTTGCAGCCCGGTGTGCGTAAGTCGTTAGTTTCCCGTCCCTATTCTTTCTTCTTCTTCTTGAACCTCGACCTTGGCTCCGCCTCATCCCCTTCTTGATATCGAGACCCTTCCTCGGCAGACCAGGAGGACATTGACACTGTCATCGTGGAGGTCGCCAGGGACGCCGAGGCCAAGGCCAACAAGATCGCCGTCGAGGAGGCCGCCAAGGCCGCCGCTGAGGATGCCGCCAAGGGGCCTGCCGGGGAGTCCGGCAAGGCCGCTGCCGAGGAGGCTGGCAAGGGGCCTGCCAGAGAAGCCAGAAAGGCCGCTACCGAGGAGGGGGTGGTTGACGGACAACCTTCCTCCTCTCCTTCCTCTGGCTCGGGCAAGTACTTGAAGGTGGCCAATGACCTATTCGTCCACCTCCCAAGAATGCGAGCACCAGGGCACCAACCATGGGGGAGGTGTTCGACGACAAGGCGCTCATCGCCGCTGGACTTGAGGTTGTTGATGAACCGAACGTCGGTGGTGGCGGTTCCCAAGAGGAGCAGGTCCTTTGGTCCATGAGCGTCAACTTCCAAAAGCTCTAGGCGCTCCACCGTGCCCGCCTGGACAAGGCGAAATCCAGGATGGCGGCGGTGGACAAGGCGGAGACGGATCTCAAGGAGCGCATCGCCGAGACGCGGGCCTGGTTTTGCAGGGCCCACGGAGAACTAAAGGCTGCCCAGGATCTGCTGGCTGAGCACAAACAGGAGCTCATCCTGAAGCAGGATGATATCAAGAAAGCCCAGGAGGCGGCAAAGGAACAGGCTACCAAGGACGAGGCCGCTCAGCACCAGCACCAGGCCTAGCTGAACTCCCAGGAGGAGTACCTTGCCACTCGTGATGAGGAGCTCGCCGCCACACTCCGCGGCAAGGATGAGAAGGTCGAGAAGCTCATCACGCAGCGGACCTAGGAGCTGGAGCAGAGGCACAAGGAGGCACTCAATGCTCAAGCCCTGGTCCATGCCGGTAAGGTGAAGGAGCTGGAGGTGGAGCTGGATGGGCTGAAGAAACAGTTCCTGCAGCTGACGGAGGAGAAGGACGCGGCAACGGTGCTTTGGCGGAGGTGCAGGCCACAGTCCTCGGCAAGGCCGAGCTGCTCTCCAAGGCCAACGACTCCATCAATGACCTGGAGCTGAAGCTGGAGGGCCTTGAGGGGACGCTTTCGGAGGTCAGGGCCCAGGAAGAGACCCTGACCAAGGACCTGGAGGAGGAGAGGCAGCTGCGGAGGAATGATGCCGTCGAACACAAGGAGTACGCGAAGGGCATAAACCGTTGGGTCAGCCGCCTCGCCGACGTCGCCAGCAGGATCACCACGAAGCTGGCTGCCATGGGGATGCCGAACATGAGGTATTCACCGAAGCCGAACGTGAGTCCCAATGCCAAACTGACCCTGTTCTTCGAGGGCGTTCTTGGAGCCCTGGAGTAGCTCCGCTCCAACCAGGCAACTTATCTGGCCAATGAGTCCCGGAGGCTCTGCCGGGGTGCTCTGACCAAGGTACTCACCAAGGTGGTGTTCTAGAACCCCACCGTCAACTTTGCCAATGCATTGGAGAGCTTGCGGGGGAGGCGGACCTCGCGGTGCTCAAGGAGCAAATCAAGCCCATCATCGACTGCATCGATGGAGTTCAGAGGGTGGAGGGCCAGCGCCGGGACTAGACACCCCATTTCTCGTTGCCTCTGCGAGTTCAAGATCAAAACAATTTTATCTTAATTTAGAACCGCAGTGATTATTTGATGTAATATAACTCTACAGTACTTTAATATAGAGCATGCTGTCTTCCTGTTAGATATTTCTTTGTATGTTTGCACCCTACGCTTCATGAGATAAGGCTGTCGGCCCATAAACCCATGCCATGGTGCTTTGAAGACGGATCCTTAGCACCCTGCCGGGATGGCGCTTGCTACCGGGCAAACCACCTTGCTGCTCCCAGCACGGTCACTTGAACTATCGAGCGGACTCGAAACAGGACAAGAGCGCTGCTAGTAGCGGGTAGGCCACCTTGCCGTTCTCAACGTGGCTGCTTGAACTGTTGAGCAGACTTGAAACAGAGCAAGGGCGTTGCCAATAGTGGAAGGGTCCCAATGCGTGCAGGTTTCCCATACAAGGAACGAGATCTTTTGAGGAAGACAAACTTATATAAATGAAATTAGCCAAAATTTTGCATGACTTAGCTTTTCGGGGCCACGCGGATGGCTGTCGAAGCTGCGGACGGCACCAGGGGGCGGCTGATCGATGTCGCCCTCTCCCTTCGAGCCATCCCCATGAAATAGTCGATGCGCTGACGTTCAAGCCGGATTTAAATAGATTGCACCCCCTACCTGGCGCGCCAAAGATGTCGGGGGAAACGACACCTACGGGATCACAAAGAATCCCTTCTGCTATGGTTGGGGGCACGGGGCTGTTGAAAGAGTGGGTTTGAGGGATCGACATGGGGAGATTATCCAGGTTCGGGCCGCAAGTGTTGCATAATACCCTACTCCTACTGGTTTATGTTTATCTCATGTTCTTGGACTAGCTACATAGTGTGTAGGGTCCAAAAAGCGCGAATCCCCCCTCAGTACGCCACGGGCCTCCTTTTATAGTCAAAAGGGGCTGCCACAATGGCACACAGGAGGTGGAAAGTTGTACAGTAGTCGCGTCTATCTCCTGGCACCGTAGGACAAATGCATTTAATGTGCTGCCAACGTGCCCTTCTTGCTTTATCGGGGATGGCAAGGAAGCTCGTCCTAGCTGTCGCCGCCTCGCCCGGCTTCGAGGCACGTCCAAACTGACGAGGCGTGTAGTGCCACGCTGGCTGGCTGGCTGCTGAGTTGGTGCGGCGGCAGAGTCTTCACGAAGACCTGCATGCCACCACGCAGGTGCTTGCTGAGTTGGCCTGGAAGCCGCACATTGCCACACAGGTGCTCGCCTAGTTGGTGGGCTAGCAGCTGCGTGGGAACGACGGTGGAGTCTTGGCAGATGGGGGCCTGGCTATGGCCCCGCGGATGTCTTTGGCGAGATTCTTGCCGAGGCCCCGGCAAGGGTTTTTCCGCAGCGTCGTGGGTGTCCCCGGCAAGGGTTTTGCTGGGTGATCTCGTGGGTATCCTCGGCAAGGATCTTGCCGAGGATCTTCATCTTCTGATTCTCATCTAGTCTTGTATGTTCTTGGTCTTCACAAAGATCTTCATGCCACCACGAAGGCGCCTCCCGAGCTTTGGTTCCAATGTGGTTGAGGGCGTCGGAACTCTTGGGCTCAAGAGTGGCAGCCCTACTGTGGAGGCCGCCCCAGCAAGGGTCTTGCCGGGGAGCTCACCTCGCCCTCGTGCTCTTCATGTTTCTGGCTCGGCGTTTCTTTGGTCGTCTTGTGTCTTAGCTTCCACTTCCCCGCCAAGCGTTGCTATGGGCGTGGGGCTGCGACTTCCCGCGCACAAGTAAAGGGGTACAAATAGGACCCCTACTTTTGTCCACCGACAGAATCAAACATATCATAGTATTGAATGCACTTCATATGAAAGTTTTTATTATATCCCTCTTGGATGCCTATCATATTAGGACTAAATTCATAACCTAAGCAAATTACCATGCTGTTTAAGACTCCCAAAATAATATAAGTGAAGCATGAGAGTTCATCAATTTGTATAAAATAAAACTACCATCGTGCTCCTAAAAGATATAAGTGAAGTACTAGAGCAACTGAAAACTACTCCAAAAGATATAAGTGAAGATGAATGAGTAGTCGAATAATTATGTAACTATGTGAAGACTCATTCTCATAAAATTTCAGATCTTAAGTACTTTATTCAAACAGGAAGCAAAATAAAATAAAATGACATTGCAAGGATAGCACATACCATGTGAAGAAACAAAAACTTAGGCTCAACCGATACTAACCAATCATTGTTGACGAAGAAAGGTGGGATGCCAACCGGGGCATCCCCAAGCTTAGATGCTTGAGACTTCTTGAAATATTAACTTGGGATGCCTTGGGCATCCCCAATCTTGAGCTTTTGTGTCTCCTTAATTCCTTTCATATCGCGGTTTCCCTAATTCTTAAATACTTCATACACACAAAACTCAACAAGAATTCGTGAGATAAGTTAGTATAGATCCATGCAAAACCTTATCATTCTATACTGTAGAAAATCACTAAAATTATAATTTGACATTGCATACTAAATGCCTATTCATATTTAAGAGTCCTATCCTCAAATAGAATCATTAAACAAGCAAACATAAGCAAACAATGCAATCATAACAGCAATCTGTCTAAACAGGATAGTCTGTAAAGATTGCAAGAGGAATCATACTTGTTTACCTCCAAAAATTCTGAAAAATTACCACACTGTAGATAATTTGTTGTTACAAATTGTGTAAAAATTTCAAGATTTTATCATGTTCGGACTATCTAGAAGAATTCAGACAATGATAGAAAACTTTCTGTTTTCAAAACAACAACATATAGACTTGTAAAATAACCATGGTAAAGGCTAAACTTGACCTTTTTATTGAAATAAAATATGGAAAACATTAATCTAAATACCATAAAGCAAATTCTAAGAAAACTAAATGATGCTGCAAGCAAAACACATAACATGTGGTGAATAAAAATATAGCTCCAAGTAAGGTTATCGGTGAACGAAGACGAAAGAGGGGATGCCATCCGGGGCATCCCCAACCTTAGGATGTTGGTTGTCCTTGAATATTACTTTGGGGTTCCTTGGGCATCCCCAACTTAGGCTCTTTACACTCCTTATTCCGTAGTCCATCAAAACTTTACGCAAAACTTTATAACTTCACAACACAAAACTCATCATAAAACTCGTAAGCTCCGTTAGTATAAGAAGCAAATCACCACTTAGGTATTGTCAAGACATGATTCATAATTTTTCTCAGATGATGCCTACTGTACCTATCATTTCTACAATTTATATTAAGAAATATAAGCCATAGAAACTAGAAAACAAGCAAACTATCCATCAAAAACAGTATGAGTCAAAAATAGGACAGTCTGTAGTAATCTATAACTCTCGAATACTTCTGTAACTCCAACAACTCTGAAAAATTATGACAACATAGAAAATTTGTATATCAATAAACTGTAAAAAAATGCAATAATTTATCGCATTCCAGCAGACCAGATCAATTCTGTGTCTAGGCGCAAAAGTTTATGTTTTCTCACAGAATCAAATCAACTATCATCCACACTATCACAAAGGCTTTACTTGGCACTTTATTGAAACAAAAGCTAAAAACATGATTACTATAGTAGCCTAATCATGTGAACACTCAAAAATAGTAGAGGTAAATATTGGGTTGACTCCCAACAAGCACTTTTCTTTAATGCCTTTTTAGCTAGGCATGATGATTTCAATGATGCTCACATAGAAGATAAGAGTTGAAGCATAATGGGAGCATCATGAAGCATATGACAAGCACATTTATGTCTAACCCACTTTCTATGCATAGGGATTTTGTGAGCAAACAACTTATGGGAACAATAATCAACTTGCATAGGATGGTAAAGCAAGCATAACTTCAAGATTTTCAACACATGGAGAGGAAACTTGATATTATTGCAATGTGTAAAAGCATACGTTCCTCTCTCATAATAATTTTCAGTAGCATCATGAATGAATTCAACAATATAACCATCACACAAAGCATTCTTTTCATGATTTACAAGCATAGAAATTTTATTACTGTCCACATAAGCAAATCTATTCTCATCAATAGTAGTGGGAGCAAACTCAAAAAATAACTATCATGTGAGTCATAATCCAATTGAAAATTAAAATCCTAATGACAAGTTTCATGGTTATCACTATTCTTTATAACATACATGTCATCACAATAATCATCATAGATAGGAGGCATGCTTTCATCATAATAAATTTGCTCATCAAAACTTGGGGGACAAAAAATATCATCTTCATCAAACATAGCATCCCCAAGCTTGTAGTTTTGCATATCATTAGCATCATGGATATTCAAAGAATTCGTACTACCAACATTGCAATCATGCTCATAATTCAAAGATTGAGTGCCAAACATTTTAATGCATTCTTCTTCTAACACTTTGGCACAATTATCGGAATCACTATTTTCATCAAAGACATTAAAACGATGAAGCATATGAGGCAACCTCAATTCCATTTTTTGTAGTTTTCTTTTATAGACTAAACTAGTGATAAAACAAGAAACCAAAAGATTCAATTGCAAGATCTAAGGATATACCTTCAAGCGCTAACCTCCCCGGAAATGGCGCTAGAAAAGAACTTGATGTCTACTACACAACTTTAGCCTTGTAGACGTTGTTGGGCCTCCAAGTGCAGATTTTGTAGGAAAGCAACAAATTTCCCTCAAGTGGATGACCTAAGGTTTATCAATCCGTGGGAGGCGTAGGATGAAGATGGTCTCTCTCAAACAACCCTGCAACCAAATAACAAAGAGTCTCTTGTGTCCCCAACACACCCAATACAATGGTAAATTGTATAGGTGCACTACTTCGGCAAAGAGATGGTAATACACATGCAATATGGATGGTAGATATAGGTTTTTGTAATATGAAAATATAAAAACAGCAAGGTAACTAGTGGCAAAAGTGAGCGAAAACGGTATTGCAATGCTTCGAAACAAGGCCTAGGGTTCATACTTTGTGACGCCCCAAGACCGATGTGCCAGGTGTCTTCCAGTTATTCGTCGCATTGCCATGTCATTTGCTTGCGTGTTGCATTTCATCATGTCATCATGTGCATTGCGTCATCTGTTTTCAAAACTTGCATTCATCCGAGTTCCCCCAGTTTCGTCCGTTGTCTGTTCCGAGCCTAGACACACTTGCACGCGCCCGCGGCACGTCCGAGATATTATTTTATATGTGGCCGGAAAATGTTCTCGGAATGGGTTGAAAGTTGGCAAGCGGTGTTGTTATGTTGTAGGTAGACCGCCTGTCAAGTTTCATCGCATTCGGAGTTCGTTTGACGCTACAACGTTTAACTATAGCGACAATATAGTCGGTCAAACGTTGGACGTTTTCGATCTCCGGAAACAGACGCCGGGCCTCCCTCTCTCTTCTCTCGTCTCAGCCTGAGACCATCCGCACAACCCACAAGATCCAACGTACCCCTCCTCGCGTCCGGAGCAGTCGGATCGCGATCAGAGGCTCCCAAAACCCCCTAGAACCCCTACCCTAGCTATTTTTGCTATAAAAGAAAACCCCCTTGCAAATCTGGACATTCTTCCACTCTCCTCCTCATTTTCCGCGTAGCCCCAGCCTCCACCCACCACTTGTCGCCGTCAGATTTGCTCTGCCACCGCCACTTGGCCTCCTCCAGCGCCGCCACCTCACCGTCGCCACATGGCGCCACCCCAGTGGGCAGCACAACCGCCCCACCCAACCAGATGAGGCCACGTCGCCCCTGGGTCTCCCCTCCACCGCGCGGCCCTACAGGCCCACGTGGAGCCCATCCCGGGCCGCCCCTAGCCCGCCTGGGCCCGTTCGCCGCCGCAGCCTTGTGCTCACAGCCATGGGAGGAGGCGAGCTCCTCTCTCCGTCCAGCCCCGCCACCGGCCTGTAGGCCACCGGAGTCGCCCGACGGCGCCGGATCCGTCAGGCCAGAGCCCCGTCGCCATCTCCTCCTCCTCTCTTTTATTTCCATTCCTCCCCCTATCCCTGATGATCTCTCTCCCCCACAGGATCCCATCGCCATTACCACCACCATTCGGAGCTTCACGTCCTCGCCGTTGCCGAAAATGGAACCCCGGAGCCAGATCTGGCCTCCTCCACTCCGGATCCGTCGCCCCGCACATGTTCCCGGCCTCCCCGCCGTTCCCCGCGTCGCCGGAGTTGCTTTGCCCGTTCCCGACGTCCATCGTCGCGCTGCTGCGATCGTTGACCACGACCGCGTGGGCTGAAACCCCGCGAGGCCCAACCTCTTGCACCGCTCCAGTGAACCGTCCCACCTTCACCTCTGGCCTGCATGCTCCCCTCGCCCGGCCTGGCAAGCCTTTCTGCAAACGGGCCGAAGCCCATGGGTGAGCCGCCCCCAGCGCCTGCCCTGTTTTAGATTCGGCATGACTTGTTTTTTATCCTCTGGACGAATTTAATAATTATCCAGGACTGCAGTTTTGCAACAAAACCCTTCTAGTTCATGCATTTAATAACTCCACAACCATGCATCGGAATTAAACAAACCTTATATGTAAAATGCTTAGAATTTTGTCTAGTTTAATAATATCAAACTTTCAATCATGTTTGACATGTTTAAAATGATGTTTGCTTTATTTTTCTTAAATAACATGCTAAAATGCTTTAATTCCTAACTAAATAACAGGTAGCTCCAAATTTAATAAACTTTATATGTAAATGGGGTAGAAAAATGCATAGTTTAATGCAGAACAGTACCAAAACCTAAATTATGCACATGAGGTTTTTCCGGACTTGTTGCTTGTTGTTCCAGCCTCATTTGAACTTGCCTAGATGTGTAGTTTACTTATGCTTCACCTCTTACCATGCTAACCAACATTTAATATTGTTGGGTAAATAAACAAGAGTGAACTAAATAAGTCATGTGGTGTTTTCGGCAATATGCAACTCGTTGCATATTGAGCTCCACTTAATTTGTAGGATTGTTTGTGCACTTTGCCATGCCATGCCTCTTTAAACCGGACATGCATCATACTTGGTTGTGCATCATGCCATGCTTATGTGATGGTTGTTTACTATGTTATGTGCTTCTTTCCGGTGTTGCCTCTTCGAGTTAGTTCCGATAACGTCGCGTTTGTGAGGATCCGTTCGACTACGTCCGTTTGTCTTCTTCATGGACTTGTTCTTCTTCCTTGCGGGATCTCAGGCAAGATGACCATACCCTCAAAATAACTTCTATCTTTTCTTGCTAGTTGCTCCCTCTATTGCTATGCCTATGTTGCGATACCTACCACTTGCTATATCTTGCCTCCCATATTGCCATGTCAAGCCTCTAACCCACCTTGTCCTAGCAAACCGTTGTTTGGCTATGTTACCGGTTTGCTCAGCCCCTCTTATAGCGTTGTTAGTTGCAGGTGAAGATGGAGTTTGTTCCTTGTTGGAACATGGATAATTGTTGGGATTTCACAATATCTCTTATTTAATTAATGCATCTATATACTTTGTATAGGGTGGAAGGCTCAGCCTTATGCCTGGTGTTTTGTTCCACTCTTGCTGCCCTAGTTTCCGTCATACCGGTGTTATGTTCCTTGATTTTGTGTTCCTTACGCGGTCGGGTTATACTGGGAACCCCTTGACAGTTCACCTTGAATAAAACTCCTCCAGCAAGGCCCAATCTTGGTTTTAATATTTGCACTAACAACCTAGCCTTTTCCCTTGGGTTTCCGGAGCCCGAGGGTCATCTTTATTTTAAGACCCCCGGGCCAGTGCTCCTCTGAGTGTTGGTCCGAACAGAGCTGCCTGCGGGGCCACCTCGGGGAAACTTGAGGGTTGGTTTTAGTCGTAGCTAGTCTCATCCGGTGTTGCCCTGAGAACGAGGTACGTGTGACTCCTATCGGGATTTGTCGGCACATCGGGTGGCTTTGCTGGTCTTGCTTTACCATTGTCGAAATGTCTTGTAACCGGGATTCCGAGTCTGATCGGGTCTTCCTGGGAGAAGGAATATCCTTTGTTGACCGTGAGAGCTTGTGATGGGCTAAGTTGGGACACCCCTGCAGGGTTTTGAACTTTCCAAAGCCGTGCCCGCGGTTATGGGCAGATGGGAATTTGTTAATGTCCGGTTATAGAGAACTTGAAACTTAACTTAATTAAAATGGATCAACCGCGTGCGTAGCCGTGATGGTCTCTTTCTAGCGGAGTTCGGGAAGTGAACAAGGTGTTGAAGTTATGCTTGAGCATAAGTAGTCTAGGATCACTTCTTGATCATAGATTCTCGAACATGCTTTGCCTTCTCTTCTCGCTCTCTTTTGCGTATGTTAGCCACCATATATGCTAGTGCTTGATGCAGCTCCACCTCATACCTTTTACCTACCCATAAGCTTCAATAGTCTTGATCGCGAGGGTGTGAGATTGTTCAGTCCCCGTGACTCAAAGATACTTCCAAAACCAGTTTGCATGTGCTGATGATATCGTGCAGGTGACGCAACCGAGCTCAAGGAGGACCTCGATGAAGTTCGTGTTCGTTATGTTGTTCCGTTTCCAGTTGATCAGTAGTGGAGCGCAGTTGGGGCGATCGGGGAATTGTTGCATTAGGGGTGATCTTCTTTTATTTTGGTTCCGTAGTCAGGCCTTGATTGTATCGGGTTGATGTAATGCTATATTCATGTATTGTGTGAAGTGGCGATTGTAAGCCAACTCTGTACCTCTTTTTTATTCAGTACATGGGATGTGTAAAGATTACCCCTCTTGCGACATGCCTACAATGCGGTTATGCCTCTAAGTCATGCTCCGACACGTGGGAGATATAGCCGCATCGTGGGTGTTACAAGTTGGTAATCAGAGCCTTCCCCGACTTAGGATCCCCCTGCTTGATCGAATCGCTGGCGTTGTTGAGTCTAGAAAAAATGTTTTGAGTCATTTAGGATTATATATATCGGAGAGTAGGATTCTTTTTACTCCTCGGTCCCTTTGTCGCTCTGGTGGGGCATCCTGACGTAGAGTTTTGACTCTTCTCTTCTCAAATTGCACTAAATTTTTTGTAGGATCATGCGGGTATCTTGGAATCGTTCCGATGGTTTTGTTATGAGAACATTGTTCTTGGTGCCTCCTGATATTTAGGGGTTGTGGCAGTGTCCCGGGGAGTTGAGCTCCGAGGTGTTGTCGTCACAATTTTATCGTTGTAGTTATGGTATACCTGAGTTTCACCGACATCGAAAATCTCTTTTATGCAGTTGTTGGTGAGATAACCTTGACGCCACCCAGTACTGGGGCGGGAGTTCGGGAGTATTGCCATAACTCGTATAACGGATGCTTTTCGAAGGTTGAGGTAAATGATTTCCGAAGGTTTCTTGGTTATGTGTTGAAGGATGGATACAGCTGGATGTAGGATTTACTAGTTTTGGGTGAGATATTATGCTTCCCCTATATCCCCGACACCTGATTGCATAACCGGAAAGTTTCAGGAGTTTATAAGTGGGAATTCAAGTAGCTCTTAGGAGATCTTTTCGACAGATGCATGATATGAGATTGGTGTTCGACGTCTAGTGGTCTGCCTACCCACAGTTGGTTTTACAGTGGTCTCGTTGTGTCTTAAAGAGTCCTTGACTATGCTGACTCAGGGACGCTTCGTATGTCATGTGCACTGCCTTGTACATGATGGTGCTATACGATCGAGCCCGTGTGGGCCCCACCATGAAAACTTCGGACGAAATCTCTATCATATGTTTGTTCCGGTTTTTTTCTGCAAGACAATCCTTTGTTTTGTTTTGAGTTGTGGGATTCAAGTTGCTTCGAAGTCAAATGTTGATTCCATACCTTTCCTAAGTGGTGTTCTCACATTTCTATGTGAATACTAATCCTTCTTGATCATCGTGATTGTCTTGTCAATCCTTTTCAACCGACGCGCTTCTCGTCAAGTAGATCCGTTCATTTTCGACATCCGCAAGATCAACTCAAGTATTTTCAACGGTGTTTGTTTCATTCGTCCCAAATTGTCTTTATTTTCCCACCCTCCCACCCTTTTCCCTTCAAGGACTCGGATCTCTTAATTCGTCATCCATTTTATGGATGTAAAGTCTCTCTGTTCTTTTCTTTCAATGTTCTTACCCGGTGATTCTCATGAAGATACTAACGGAGCCTCAAGTTCATCATTATTCATTTTTTTCTCCGGTGGATTCAATGCAAGCTTTCAGTGTTGATCATATCCTTTTCTCGTTCCAAATGTTCTCTCATGCCGGTGCACCTCTTAAGCATCCACTTCTTGATATTTAATTGTTCCGGAGTGCTGAAGAAATCTCAGAAGATTCGTGTTTCCACTCTACATTCATTCAAGCTCTTTCGAGGATGTTATCTCATACTTGTTACACCCACGATGCGGCTATATCTCCCACGTGTCAGAGCACGACTTAGAGGCATAACCGCATTGTAGGCATGTCGCAAGAGGGGTAATCTTTACACATCCCATGTTCTGAATAAGAAAGAGGTATAGAGTTGGCTTACAATCGCCACTTCACACAATACATGAATATAGCATTACATCAACCCGATACAATCAAGGCCCGACTACGGAACCAAAATAAAAGAAGACCACCCCTAATGTAACAGATCCCCGATCGCCCTAACTGGGCTCCACTACTGATCAACTGGAAACGGAACAACATAACAAACACGAACTTCATCGAGCTCCTCCTTGAGCTCGGTTGCGTCACATGCACGATATCATCGGCACCTGCAAACTGATTTTGGAAGTATCTGTGAGTCACGGGGACTCAACAATCTCACACCCTCGCGATCAAGACTATTCAAGCTTATGGGTAGGTAAAAGGTATGAGGTGGAGCTGCAGCAAGCACTAGCATATATGGTGGCTAACATACGGAAAAGGGAGCGAGAAGAGAAGGCAAAGCACGCTCAAGAATCTATGATCAAGAAGTGATCCTAGACAACTTACATTCAAGCAAAACTCCAACACCGTGTTCACTTCCCGAACTCCGCCGGAAAGAGACCATGACGGCTACGCACGTGGTTGATCCATTTTAATTAAGTTAAGTTTCAAGTTCTCTACAACCGGACATTAACAAATTCCCATCTGCCCATAACCGCGAGCACGACTTTCGAAAGTTCAAAACCCTGCAGGGGTGTCCCAACTTAGCTCATCACAAGCTCTCACGGTCAACGAAGGATATTCCTTCTCCCAGGAAGACCCGATCAGACTCGGAATCCCAGTTACAAGACATTTCGACAATGGTAAATAAGACCAGCAAAGCCACCCGATGTGCCGGCAAATCCCGATAGGAGTTGCATGTACCTCATTCTCAGGGCAACACCAGATGAGACTAGCTACGAGTAAAACCAACCCTCAAGTTTCCCCAAGGTGGCCCCGCAGGCAGCTCAGTTTGGACCAACACTCAGAGGAGCACTGGCCCGGGGGGGGGGTTAAAATAAAGATGACCCTCGGGCTCCGGAAACCCATGGGAAAAGGCTAGGTTGTTAGTGCAAATGGCAAAACCAAGGTTGGGCCTTGCTGGAGGAGTTTTATTCAAGACGAACTGTTGAGGGGTTCCCATTATAACCCGACCGCATAAGGAACACAAAATCAAGGAACAAAACACCGGTATGACGAAAACTAGGGCAGCAAGAGTGGAACAAAACACCAGGCATAAGGCCGAGCCTTCCACCCTATACCAAGTATATAGATGCATTAATTAAATAAGAGATATTGTGATATCCCAACAAGTATCCATGTTCCAACAAGGAACAAACTCCATCTTCACCTGCAACTAACAACGCTATAAGAGGGGCTGAGCAAAGTGGTAACATAGCCAAACAACGGTTTGCTAGGACAAGGTGGGTTAGAGGCTTGACATGGCAATATGGGAGGCAGGATATAGCAAGTGGTAGGTATCGCAGCATAGGCATAGCAATAGAGCGAGCAACTAGCAAGAAAAGATAGAAGTGATTTTGAGGGTATGGTCATCTTGCCTGAGATCCCGCAAGGAAGAAGAATGAGTCCATGAAGAAGACAAACGGACGTAGTCAAACGGACCCTCACAAACACGATGTTATCGGAACTAACCCAAAGAGGCAACACCGGAAAGAAGCACACAACATAGTAAACAACCATCACATAAGCATGGCATGATGCACAACCAAGTATGATGCATGTCCGGTTTAAAGAGGCATGGCATGGCAAAGTGCACAAACAATCCTACAAATTAAGTGGAGCTCAATATGCAACGAGTTGCATATTGCCGAAAACACCACATGACTTATTTAGTTCACTCTTGTTTATTCACCAAACAATATTAAATGTTGGTTAGCATGGCAAGAGGTGAAGCATAAGTAAACTACACATCTAGGCAAGTTTAAATGAGGCCAGAACAACAAGCAACAAGTCTGGAAAAACCTCATGTGCATATTTTAGGTTTTGGTACTGTTCTTCCCTAAACACAATTTTAGAGTTATTGAACATGCAAAGTAAGTACACCAAGTTAAACTAGGCATTTTTCTACCCCATTTACATATAAATTTTATTAAATTTGGAGCTACGGTTATTTAGTTATGAATTAAAGCATTTTAGCATGTTATTTAAGCAAAATAAAGCAAACATCATTTTAAACATGTCAAACATGATTGAAAGTTTGATATTATTAAACTAGAGAAAATTCTAAGCATTTTACATATAAGGTTTTTTAATTCCGATGCATGGTTGTGGAGTTATTAAATGCATGAACTAGAAGGGTTTTGTTGCAAAACTGCAGTCCTGGATAATTACTAAATTCGTCCAGAGGAGAGAGAAAACAAGTCAGGCCGAATCTGAAACAGGGCAGGCGCTGGGGGCGGCTCACCCATGGGCTTCGGCCCATTTGCAGAGAGGCTTGGCAGGCCGGGCGGGGGGAGCGTGCAGGCCGCAGGGGAAGGTGGGCCGGTTCGCTGGAACGATCGCAGCAGCGCGACGACGGACGTCGGGAACGGGCAAAGCAACTCCGGCTACGACGCTCCGGCGACGCGGGGAACGGCGGGGAGGCCGGGAACAGGTGTGGGGCGACGGATCCGGAGTGGAGGAGGCCGGATCTGGCTCCGAGGTTCCATTTCTGGCGACGGCGAGGACGTGAAGCTCCGAACGATGACGGTAATGGCGATGGGATCCTATGGGCGAGAGAGATCGTGAGGGATAGGGGGAGGAATGGAAATAAAAGAGAGGAGGAGGAGACGGCGACGGGGCTCTGGCCTGACGGATGCGGCGCCGTCGGGCGACTCCGGTGGCCTACGGGCCGGTGGCGGGGCTGGACGGAGAGAGGAGCTCGCCTCCTCCCGTGGCTGCGAGCACAAAGCTGCGGCGGCGAACGGGCCCAGGCGAGCTAGGGGCGGCCCAGGATGGGCTTCCCGTGGGCCTGTAGGGCCGCACGGTGGAGGGGAGACCCAGTGGCAACGTGGCCTCATCTGGTTGGGCGGGGTGGTGGCGCTGCTCACTAGGTGGCACCATGTGGCGACGGCGAGGTGGCGGCGCTGGAGGAGGCCAAGTGGCAGCTGCTGAGCAGATCTGACGGCGACAAGTGGCGGGTGGAGGCTGGGGCTGCACGGAAAATGAGGAGGAGAGTGGAAGAATGTCCAGATTTGGAAGGGGGTTTCCTTTTATAGCAAAAATGGCTAGGGTTGGGGTTCCAGGGGGTTTTCGGAGCCTCCGATCGCGATACGACGGCTCCGTACCCGAGGAGGGGTACGTTGGATCTTGTGGGCTGTGCGGAAGGTCTCGGGCTGAGACGAGAGAAGAGAGAGGGAGGCCTGGCGTCTGTTTCCAGAGACCGAAAACGTCCGACGTTTGACCGACTATATTGTCGCTATAGTTAAACGTTGTGGCGTCAAACGAACTCTGAATGCGATGAAACTTGGCAGGCGGTCTACCTACAACATAACAACACCGCTTGCCAACTTTCAACCCATTCTGAGAACATTTTTCGGCCACTTGTAAAATAATATCTCGGACGTGCCGCGGGCGCGTGCAAGTGTGTCTGGGCTCAGAACGGACAACGGACGGAACTGGGGGAACCCGGACGATTGCAAGTTTTGAAAACAGATGATGCAATGCACATGATGACATGATGAAATGCAACACGCAAGCAAATGACATGGCAACGCTGCGAGTAACTGGAAGACACCTGGCACAACGGTCTTGGGGCGTCACATACTTTCACTAGTGCAAGTTCTCTCAACAATGATAACATAATAAGATCATATAACAATCCATCAACATGCAACAAAGAGCCACTCCAAAGTCACCAATAGCGGAGAACATACAAAAAGATTATTGTAGGGTACAAAACTACCTCAAAATTATTCTTTCCGATCGATCTATTGGGCTATTCCTATAAGTTTCACAAACATCCCTAGAGTTCGTACTAAAATAACACCTTAAGACACACATCAACCAAATCCCTAATGTCACCTAGATACTCCAATGTCACCACAAGTATCCATGGCTTTGATTATACGATATGCATCACACAATCTCAGTTTAATCTATTCAAACCAACACAAAGAACTGCAAAGAGTGGCCCAAAGTTTCTACAGGAGAGTCAATACGAAAACGTGTGCCAACCCCTATGCATACGTTCACAAGGTCACAGAACCCGCAAGTTGATCACCAAAACAGACATCAAGTAGATCACATGAATATCCCACTGTCACCACAAAAAAACACATGCAAGACATACATCAAGTGTTCTCAAATCCTTAAAGACTCAATCCGATAAGATAACTTCAAAGGGAAAACTCAATCCATTACAAGAAGGTAGAGGGGGAGAAATATCATAAGATCCAACTATAGTATAAAAGCTTGTGGTACATCAAGATCATGCCAAAGCAAGAACACGAGACAGAGAGAGAGGGGGAGAGAGAGAGATCAACCACATAGCAACTGGTACATACCATCAGCCCTGAGGGTGAACTACTCTCTCCTCATCATGGAGAGCACTGGGATCATGAAGATGGCCACCAGTATTGATTTCCCCCTCCGGGATGGTGTCGGAACGGGCTCCCGATTGGTTTTGCGTGGCTACAGAGGCTTGCGACGGCGGAACTCCCGATCTAGGTTATTTTCTGGAGGTTTGGGGATATATAAGAGGTGTTGGCATTGAGAACAAGTCAGGGGAGTCCATGAGGGGCCCACAAGGTCGGAGGGTGTGCCCGGGGGGGGGGGGGGTAGGGAGCGCCCTCCACCCTTGTGGTGGCCTTGGGACTCTTCTGGTGCATCTCTGGTACTCCGTTGGATTCTTTTGGTCCAAAAACAATCGTCGTAAAGTTTCGGGTCATTTGGACTCCGTTTGATATTCCTTTTCTGTAGAACTCAAAAATAAGGAAAAAACAGAAACTGGCACTGGGCTCTAGGTTAATAGGTTAGTCCCAAAAACCATATAAAAGAGCATATAAATGCATATAAAACATCCAAGATTGATAATATAATAGCATGGAACAATCAAAAATTATAGATATGTTGGAGACGTATCAGTTGACTGGTTTGGCTACGGTGTGAGGCTTCCGTCGCCGCAGAATAACACAGGTTATGGGTGAGTAGACAAAAGTGGGATGGCCTGGCCAGCGGTGGTAGTAGGGTGGGGCGAGGAGGCCTGGGCGGCAGCACAGCTGGCCATTGGAGGCAGGAGCAGGCGGTCTTGCCAGCACTGGTTTGGGCGGCTGGTGCAAGAAGAGCATCGATTGAAGAAGCAGCGGGACCGTTTGATTAAAATCCAACGGTCACTGCTGCTAGAATCGTTTGTTGACTAAGTTGACAAAGCCCCGCGTACGCATCAACTTAGTAGGCCCATAGGTCAGCCTCCGAACCGGTGCACCCCAGATGTCAGTGGGAGGAATCATTTTTTCGCGTAATAAGGAGGTAGTTGATTGCATGCGGCCATGGACCATGTGGGTACCTACTGTCAGCCTCTTCCGATGGCTGTCATTTGTTGAATGTTGAGCACACCGTGCCTAGAGCACCAATGCGCTGGACGACTGTGAGGCCTAGGAATGGAACGACCCGGAGCCGGCGAAGACACGACAGTGGATGCCCACAATGAGGAGAGTATGATGGTTGACTGATTCTACTTCAGCGTGAGGCTGCCATCACCGGAGAATAACAGGAGGTGCGGGTGGGTAGAGGGATGGCCAGGCCAGCGGAGGCAGTAGGGTGGGCCAGTGAAGCCTGCGCGGCATCATAGCCGGCCACAAGAGGAGGGAGCAGGCAGTCCTTCCGGTGCTGGTTTAGGCGGCTGGAGTAGGAAGATCATAGATTGAAGAAGCATGTCGGCCGTTGGATGGACATCCAACAGTCACTGCTGCTAGAATAGTCTGTTGACTGCCAAAGCCTTGCGTAAACAAGTCATCCTCAAAATTTGTGGCCTGTACAGCCCATTTGCTATTATTTTTATATTTTTTTACTCATTTGCTAATTCATATGGAATTTATTGCAACCCATTTTCCATTTTTAGAATTGCTACCCATTTTCTCGTTAGTGCCAGGGTTAAAAAATTGAACTAAAAATGTGCGAAATTTTAAAAATTCACATAGTTTTGCTGGGGAACAAAACTTTCTTAATCCAAAAATTAGTATCCATACTAAAACAAATTTAAAAATAGATTAGTACTATGTCATGTTAAAATCCAATGAAATATAAAATATCAGTGAAGAACAAAAACAAAAAATGAAACTAATTGCCCATTTCCTAAAAAATTGAATTTGGAACCCCTTTGATATTACTTTTAAGATATACTGCCCATACTGTTTGGCCAGGCCGGAATGCATCCCTCCTTGTCTTGAAAGATTTGCATCCCAGTAAGTCAGAGAAAAGAAATAGGCCTATCTTGGGTTTTCTTCAAAAAGAAATAGTGGGCTACCTATTTTCCCAAAGAAAAAACTGATGGGCTAGTCATGTTGTTAGACGGGCCACAGAGACCGCACAACCCAGTTTATAGCCTGCTCCTCCGAACATATCCTCAAAAAAAAGTTGTGAAATTATGTGGTTAATTGACTATACATTGACAATGATGTGGGTCCTAGATATTAGTAGGGTGGATTAGAGTAGAAATGAGTGGTGCATCTGAGTAGTAAAAGAGGCACTTGCTTGTGTTCGGGACTAGACCTGGCGGGTCCGTACTATCATACTCACGACTACAGTCCTCTCCCGATTCATTATGTTGACAGGGCCGGACGGCGGCGCCGTAGCGAGCGCACCAAGGTGGAGGATAAAGTGGTGTCACCAATGTGTTGGGCTAGGTTGGGCATTCTTATCGAAAAATAAAAATGGTCCGGAACTATTTACGACGTTGACTACGATTTCCATGGGTCCGCTGGTTGCACGATGAAAACAGTGGGAGAAAGAAGACTGATCGCTATCTTTGCCTAAGAATAATATTGACTGAATGTAACGACACTATCATAGGAAATAATATCCTCCTGTTAAATTTTGACTTTTCAAATTGTGAATTTAAAGAACTGGTGCATGAGCATTTAGCTGTATTTATTTATTTATTTACTTATTTATGTTTAGGGGACCATGAGCATGTTCCTGCGCCGGATTCATGTGAGAGCCTCCCTTTCAGTTAATTATGGGCTCCTCTATTGGGCCTTCATCAGTGGGTTGCATGTTATCGACTAGTGGAAAATATGTTTCGTACGAAAAATAGTATGTGCTACGTACGGTACGGGGCACTAAAGGATCGGACCGTGCATCGACTTCCAAAACATTGTCTTTGTCATTCTAACAACACATTTATTCAACCAACAGACGAAATATACTACTGATTGTACATTGAAAACAGCAGCAGCAGCAGCAACCAGGGTTGTGGGTGAAACAGAAGTAGTAAGCAGGCCAGAATAGTAAAGACGCAACTCTCTCTTTCAAACCAAACATCAGCTATCAATACAAAATGGATACCAAAAAAGAATAACTGTATGCATCAAACTAAATAAAAGATCCTACTGCACCAAGTGTATGGATCTAACTAACTTGCTCAGTTAGACGTTTATTAAGCTGTGGAGATTGGCCGACGGCTTCAACCATATGGGTGCCTGACGGGGGAAACTCTAGCCAGCAGGTCGAAGTCTGATACTTGCGACCCTCTCTCCTACTTTGGGATGTAGAGCATGGCGGCACATATCAGGGTTATGGTGCATGGAGAGACGCATGGTACGCTGTGTACACACAGTTTTGACTGATGAATGAAATCGCGCTGCGATCATGATCCTTGCCGTCGGTTATCTCCTGGTTAATCGGATAATTCAGTCCAAGAAATGGAGAGCGTGTACCAAGGCTACTTATCAGCCTCTAGTCAAAAATTCCTGAAGGCCCAGAGAAGTTGGGATGCGGCTCAAAGACCTTGCAGTGACTGTGATTGTATTCCGCGAAACAACACGTCCGGTACGTGCAAACGATCATCAATCGTTTGCCGTCGTCTGATCGAGCCAGGAACCACCTGCAACTGCCATGCCGCTTTTCTTTGAAAGGTTCTGGGATTAGGAAGGGTAGGGAAACCAGGTGGCCTACAACATCATATCAAGTTGGAGTCAAATAAAAAGGGGCTCGTACTGTAGTCAATCTTAAGAACAACATGTTATGAGCATGAATATTTTTTCAGTAAATGTTGACAGTAATATAAGCAAGCCATCATGATATCATAGGAAAGTAACATACTGCTGTAACAGCCGTTTGTAGCGATGACTGGAGTAGGCCAGCAAATTCGTCCAGCCATAGAAGGAGTCAACAGCGTAAATGAAGCCCTTGTGTTTAATGGCATCAGAGAACCATGGAAGTTGTATGATCCTGCGATGGACGTGCAGATTTATCCATTTACCACGGTGACCTATCAGATAGGCGAGACCATGGTTGAAGAACGCAATTAGCATGAAGTCTTTATAATTTGCAGATCTTCTGGGAACTTGGCAGATTACAACCTTGAGAAAATCAAACTTGGTATCATGTTGGCTACTGTAAGATTCTGAGTATTCTGGGCCGCGGTGCCAAAGCAGTGCGGTGTTAATCGAAGGAAGGGGGATCAATTGTCGGGTGTAGACCTCCATGAGCATCCAGCTGTCACGACCGTCGACGAGCACCATCCAAGACATGTTCATGCCGACCCAGTACATACAGTTAATGTAGTTGAGGGTGACGGGGATCGGCTTGCGGTCAAGGGGGTTGATGCTCGTTATGTTGCGTGACATGTTGTTTCTGAAGATAAGGCGACATTAGTGTAACACCCTTGATGCGACTATATCTCCCACGTGTCGAGGCACGACTTAGAGGCATAATCGCATTGAAGGCATATGTCGCAAGTGAGGTAATCTTCACACAACCCATGTAATATAATAAGGAAAGAGATACATAGTTGGCTTACAATCGCCACTTCACACAATTACATGAATAAACATTACATCAATCAAAAACACTCATGGTCCGACTACGGAACCAAAATAAAACAAGAACCCCAAATGCGACAAAGGTCCCCGATCGACCCTAACTGGGCTCCACTACTGATCAACTAGAACGAAACAACATAAAGAACACAATCTTCATCGAGCTCCTCCTAAGCTTGGTTGCGTCATCTGCACGGTCTCAACGGCACCTGCAAACTGGTTTTGGAAGTATCTGTGAGCCACAGGGACTCAGCAATCTCGCACCCTTGCGATCAAGACTATTTAAGCTCATGGGTAAGGTAAAGGTATGAGGTGGAGCTGCAGCAAGCGACTAGCATATATGGTGGCTAACATATTCGCAAAAGAGAGCGAGAAGAGAATGCAAAGCGCGGTCGAGAAACTATGATCAAGAAGTGATCCTATAGAAACCTACGTCAAGCATAACTCCAACAACCGTGTTCACTTCCCGGACTCCGCCGGAAAGAGACCATCACTGTTACACACGCGGTTGATTCATTTTATTTAAGGTCGACTTCAGGTTTTCTACAACCGGACATTAACAAATTCCCATCTGCCCATAATCGCGGGCACGGCTTTCGAAAGTTCAAATCCCTGCAGGGTGTCCCAACTTAGACCATCACAAGCTCTCACGGTCAACGATGGAATAGACCTCCACCCGAGACGTTCCGATCAGACACAGTATCCCGGTACAACAAGACATTTCGACAGGGTAAAACTAAACCAGCAACACCGCCCGAATGTGCCGACAAATCCCGATAGGAGCTGCACATATCTCTTTCTCAGGGCACACTCAGATGAGCGCTCCGTACCACTAAAACCAAACCTCGAGTTGCCCCGAGGGGGTGCTGCACAGGACTCTAGTTCGGACCAACACTCAGAGGAGCACTGGCCCGGGGGGGGGGGGGTAAAATAATGATGACCCTTGGGCGCGCGACCCCCAAGGGAAAAGAAAAGGCTAGGTGGCAAATGGTAAAACCAATGTTGGGCATTGCTGGAAAAGCTTTACTTAAGGCGAACTGTCAAGGGGTTCCCATTATAGCCCAACCGCGTAAGGGACGCAAAATCCGGGAACATAACACCGATATGACGGAAACTAGGGCGGCAAGAGTGGAACAAAACACCAGGCATAAGGCCGAGCCTTCCACCCTTTACCAAGTATATAGATGCATTAATTAAATAAGATATATTGTGATATCCCAACAAGTAAATAAATATTCCCACAAGGGACGTCCTCCAATCTTCACCTGCAACTAACAACGCTATAAGAGGGGCTGAGCAAAGTGGTAACATAGCCAATCAACGGTTTGCTAGGACGAGGTGGGTTAGGGGCTTGACATGGCAATTGGGAGGCTGACAAGCAAATGGTAGGCATCGTAGCATTGGCATAGCAAAAGAGCGAGCAAACTAGCATAGCAAAGATAGTAGTGATTTCGAGGGTATGATCATCTTGCCTGAAATCCCGCAAGGAAGAAGAACGAGTCCATGAAGAAGACAAACGGACGTAGACGAACGGATCCTCACAACCTCGACGTTATCGGAACCAACCCGAAGAAGCAACCACCGGAAAAGAAGCACACAACATAGTAAACAACCACGACATGAACATGGCATGATGCACAATCAAGTATGATGCATGTCCCGTTTAAGTATGCATGGCATGGCAAAGAGCACAAGCAATCCTACAAATTATGTGGAGCTCAATATGCTTCGGGATGCATATTGACAAGACACCACGTCAATTATTTAGTTCTCTCTCGTTTATGTACCCCAACAATATTAAATGTTGATTAACATGGCAAGAGGTGAAGCACAACAAAACTACCTGTCTAGGCAAGTTTAAATGAGGCCGGAAGCAACGAACAACAATTCCGGAAACTCCTCATGAGCATATTATAGATTTGGTACTGTTCTACCCTAAACATTATTTTAGAGTTGTTAAACATGCAAGATGAGCGCACCATGTTAAACTAGGCAAAATCCTACCCCATTTACATATATAATTTATTAAAATCGGAGTTACGGTTATTTAGTTATGAATTAAATCATTTTAAAATGGCATAGGAGCAAATTTAATCAAACAGCATTTCAAACATTTCAAACATAGATGAAAGTTGGATATTATTAATCTACACAAAATTCTGAGCAAGTTTCATATATAAATCATTTTAATCCGATGCATGGTTAGTGAGTTATTAAATGAACGAACTAGGAGGACTTTTCTGCAAAACTGCTGTCTCAGGAATAATAGGAAAAATCCCAGGCGCTGAAAAACACATCACGGGCCGAATCTGAGGTAGGCCCAACAGTGAGGAGAAAAAAATAGAGGAGGGGGCGCTGGGGTCGGCTCACCCTGGGCCTGGCCCGGTAGCAGAGAGGAGGAGGCAGGCCGGCTTGGGGCTGCGGGGCTGGCGCTGGGCCTCGCGCAGGACGCGGCCCACGGGGACTGACGCGGAGCGACCCGGTCGGATCGAGGCAGGGCGACAGTGGCGCCAATGGCGATGGCCGGCGGCGAACTTGGAGAGAAGCGGCGTCAGGCGAGATCCGATCGGCCAGCGCCGGATCCGGGCGGCCGCAGGGTGGAGGACTCCGGCAGGTGGGCGGCGAACTTGAAGTCGAGGGAGGACGCGCGGCAGTGAACTGCGAGGGTCACCGGCGAGGGTTGCCGGTGTCGGGGAGGCGCGGCGGCCGGCGATGGGGATCTGCGGTGGCGCAGCTCCTGAGGCGGTGTGGCACGAGCGGGAGACCGCGGGTAGGCGGCGGCGACGAGATGGGCTCGCGCGGGCCCGATGTGGGTCCCGCGGACCGGTGGCGAAGTGGGGCGGCGCGGTGCCATGTGGCGCGCGCGGGTTGGACGAGGGCGGTGGCCGGCTGAGGTGTCGGCCTCTGATTGGTCGGGATGACGAGGCAGCAGTGCTGGACACGTCCAACAGCGGGACGGACAAGTCCGGCGGCGCGGGGAGGAGTGGATCTAGGGTTCATCCGCGAAATGATCCGAAATTTCGGGGAGGGGCTATTTATAGGCATAAGTGGAGCTAGGAGAGTCCAAATGAGGTGCGGTTTTCGGCCACGCGATCGTGATCGAACGACCGAGATGATGGAGCAGAGTTAGGTGGGTTTTTGGGCCAAAATGGAAGGGTGTTGGGCTGCAACACACACGAGGCCTTCTCGGTCCCTCGGTTAACCGTTGGAGTATCAAACGAAGTCCAAATGATACGAAATTTGACAGGCGGTCTACGGGTAGTAAACCAAGGCCGCTTGACAAGTCTCGGTCCAATCCGGAAATGTTTAATCCCCACACAAGAAAGAAAGGTAGAAATGATCACTGGAGGAGAACGAAGCGCCGGAATGCAAAACGAACAACGGGGAAAATGCTCGGATGCATGAGACGAACACGTATGCAAATGAAATGCACATGATGACCTGATATGCAATGCATGACACGCAAGCAATGACAAGGCAACACCAGCGAATAACTAAACGACACATGGCATATCGGTCTCGGGGCGTTACAACACTCCACCACTACGAGAGGATCTCGTCCCGAGATCTAGAATGGCACCGGAGGGAAAACGGAAGAGAAAAAGAAGAGGTGAAACTAAGTTGCTTCTTTGACAAACGAGTGAAACCACGAACCTTGAGAGGTTGAACAAATTGAAAGAAAGAAAGCACACAACAGAGTTGAACGAATTGGAGAGCACTCCGTTAGAAAAGAGAAACAAGGAACATTACTAGAACCTTGTAGGTTGAAAGACATAAGAAAAGGGATTGCAATGGACAAGAAGTATAAGAAAGCACTCCGGTTGAAACGAGATGTACAAGGAACGATAAGGATCAATTACGACAACACCCGGTTGGAAATGGAAGGTAAGAATATGAACTTGGCAAGATGAAAGCACTTGGATGAGACTCCGGTTAGAAGAGGAATGATAGACACAAGACTCCGGTTAAAACAAAATAGGGAAGGAATAAGAATGATGTAATTTGAGCAGCACTCCGACTGTAAATGGAAAGAATTCAACATGAACTAGACAAAACAAGATGATGGGTCGAAGAGAGCAACATCACAATGCCTCCGGAACAAAAGTAAGAATGGAATGGGATGAACGAAGGGAAACAGAACTCAAGGGAGCATGCTTACAACAAAAGCTAGAACGGAGTTGTTGGAAAACCAACAACAAAAAGAATAAGTTTGTAGTGGGCTTATGGAAAACATCTCAAAACTATGAGGTGAAATTCTGCCACTAACAGAAACGATATATTAGATAGATAACAACAAGGAGATGAGAAGCTTAATTCACCGGGAGGATAGATGAATAACTTGGGTCATTTATAACCAACATAGATAGCAATAAGCCATAGGGAAGGCTTTAGGTGAAATATAACCCAAGATAACTCCAACGAATAGGTTGATGGATTTAAAATATCTCATTCATGATAACATGTGGATCATGAAACATGAATTCAAAATATCAAGAATGGCATAATACCACCTCCAATGATACGGAAGAAAGAATTGCACTCCGGATTACAATATGAAGAAAGCTTGAGCTTCTTAAAAGAATCTCGATGAAAACTTTGAGAAGGAATTAAAATCCTTGATGAATCATCATGTAGAACCTTCATGAAGAACTCCGGTAATAAAAGAATGATCAAAACGGAAAGAGAAGTTGAAAACACAAGCGAAGCCTTGCGACGATTTAGATGAATCTCCTGGTGATATAATTGAAATAACTTGGAGCTCCGGAAAGGAAAGATGAACAAAAGAAATCAAGAATTTTGATGAACCTCCGGAATAGGGATTTAATCGCTTGGATGAAACAAGAATAAGAATTATGTTATGCGTATCCTTCAACATTTTAAATTGATGACAATCAACGGATTTGGCATATCACTTATTCTCGTATCAAGGATTAAGAGAGATATAACATAAACTCGAGAAGGTATTGAACGAACCACCGGAAGGGTTGAAACAACGAATAAATTGATATGATAAGAAAGAAGAAGAAATCTTGAACGAACCACCGTAAGAATTGAAAACGATTGAAGAAAAGATAAAGAAAACACCAGGAAGAATTAGCAAATGCACGAAGAAGCTTGAGGGGATTTAGATACATCAGAATGAAGAGATCAAGAACTGATTAGAGGATACTTGACTGATGCACCGGTAAGATTTGGAGAAAAATGGCTGAAAGCTGAGAATGAACAAGTCTTCTGAAATGATGAGCTCCGGATAATCAAACTGAAAGGACTCCTGAATTACTCCGGATAGGTGAAAAGAATTCTCATAATCGAAACAATTATGAGAGGATGGTATCAAGCTTGAACCACAAATCTTGAAGAGAATGTAGCAAGATTAAAGAGAAATTCTTCTTCGGTCTTCAAATGTTGAGAATGACGATGAGAAAACACCACCATGAATAATTTAGACACTCCGGAAGAATCAAAACGAAGAGGTTGAGCCAACGATGAAAAGAATTTGAAAGATCTTGAGAAGACATTTGACTGATGATAAATCATTCTTACGTCAAACTTTAAAAGGAATTTGGATAGCTCCAGGAAAATAAGAAGAGTCAGGTAAGATCCTGGGGAAAGACCTGTGGGTTAGGGCCCACTCAAAAGAAACACCCTAGAACGATTTAAAAGAGAGAATGAACTGGTACGATTAAATGGCTAGAAAGAGATAACACCTCGAAATAGGTTGAACGGATCTTGAATGACAAGGCGAGCCTTTAGAGAAAGCTTGAGCACGCCGGAACAAATGAATAGTGAGAAGTGAATGATTAAGAGGTGCACCGGCATAAGAAAACATTGAAACGAGGAAAGGATATGATCAAACACCAAAATCTTGATTTGAATCCACCGGAGAAGAAAAAACGAGTGACGAACTAGAAGCTCCGTTAGAATCTTCATGAGAATCCCCGGATAAGAATATTGAAGGAAAAGAATGGAGAGGCTTCCCATCAATAAAAGGATACTTGAATAAGAAATCTGAGTCCTTGAAGAAGAAGGGTGGGTGGGTGGGAAAAGCAAAGACCACTTGGAACGGATGAACGAACACCATTTAGAAAGCTGAGGTTGAATCTGCGAATGTTGAAATGATCGGATCCACTTGAAGAGAAACACGCCGGTGAAAAGGATTTACATGACAATCTCGATTATCAAGAAGGATTAGTATTCACATCGGAGTATGAGAACACCATTTGGGGAAAATATGGAATCAACATTTTACTTTGAAGCAACTCGAATACCACAACTCAAAACAAAACAAAGGATTGGCTTGCAAAATAAGCCAGAACAAACATATGATAGAGTTTTCGTCCGAAGTTTTCGTGGTGGGGCCTACACGGGCTCGATCGTACAGCACCATCATGTACATGGCAGTGCACATGACATACGAAGCGTCCCCGAGTCGGCATAGCCAAGGACTCTTTAAGACACAACGAGACCACTGTAAAACCGACCGTGAATAGGTGGACCACTAGACGTCGAACCCCAATTTTATATCATACATCTGTCAGAAAGATATCCTAAGAGCTACTTGAATTCCCACCTATGAAACTTCCGAACCTTTCCGGTTATGCAATCAGGTGTTGGGGATACAGGGGAAGCATAATATCTCACCCAAACTAGCAAATCCTACATCCAGCTGTATCCATCCTTCAACACATAACCAAGAAACCTTCGGAAATCATCTACCTCAACCTTTGAAAAGCATCCGTTATACAAGTTATGGCGATACTCCCGAACTCCCGCCCCAGTACTGGGTGGCGTCGAGGTTATCTCACCAACGAACTGCATAAAAGAGATTTTCGATGTCGGCGTACTAAACTCAGGTATTCCAGAACTGCAACGATAAAATTATGACGACAACACCTCAGAGCTCAACTCCCCGGGACACTTCCACTAAACCCCTGACAGGAGGCACCAAGACAATGTTCTCATCATAAAACCATCGGAACGATTCCAAGATACCCGCGTGATCCTAAAAAAAAATTAGTGAAATTTGAGAAGAGAAGAGTCAAAACACTACGTCAGGATGCCTTACCAGAGCGATGAGGAGACTGGGAAGTAAAAAGAATTCCTAAACTCTCTGATATATAATTCCTAATTGACTCAAAACATTTTTCTAGACACAACTCGGCCGCTAATAACGATCAAGCAATGGGGCTCCTAAGGTCGGGGAAGGCTCTGATACCAACTTGTAACACCCTTGATGCGACTATATCTCCCACGTGTTGAGGCATGACTTAGAGGCATAATCGCATTGAAGGCATATGTCGCAAGTGAGGTAATCTTCACACAACCCATGTAATATAATAAGGAAAGAGATATATAGTTGGCTTACAATCGCCACTTCACACAATTACATGAATAAACATTACATCAATAAAAAACACTCATGGTCCGACTACGGAACCAAAATAAAACAAGAACCTCAAATGCGACAAAGGTCCCCGATCGACCCCAACTGGGATCCACTACTGATCAACTAGAACGAAACAACATAAAGAACACAATCTTCATCGAGCTCCTCCTGAGCTTGGTTGCGTCATCTGCACGGTCTCAACGGCACCTGCAAACTGGTTTTGGAAGTATCTGTGAGCCACAGGGACTCAGCAATCTCGCACCCTCGCGATCAAGACTATTTAAGCTCATGGGTAAGGTAAAGGTATGAGGTGGAGCTGCAGCAAGCGACTAGCATATATGGTGGCTAACATATTCGCAAAAGAGAGCGAGAAGAGAAGGCAAAGCGCGGTCGAGAAACTATGATCAAGAAGTGATCCTATAGCAACCTACGTCAAGCATAACTCCAACAATCGTGTTCACTTCCCGGACTCCGCCGGAAAGAGACCATCACGGTTACACACGCGGTTGATTCATTTTATTTAAGGTCGACTTCAGGTTTTCTACAACCGGACATTAACAAATTCCTGCAGGGTAATCCGTGCAGGGTGTCCCAACTTAGACCATCACAAGCTCTCACGGTCAACGATGGAATAGACCTCCACCCGAGACGTTCCGATCAGACTCGGTATCCCGGTACAACAAGACATTTCGACAGGGTAAAACTAAACCAGCAACACCGCCCGAATGTGCCGACAAATCCCGATAGGAGCTGCACATATCTCTTTCTCAGGGCACACTCAGATGAGCGCTCCGTACAACTAGAACCAAACCTCGAGTTGCCCCGAGGGGGCGCTGCACAGGACTCTAGTTTGTACCAACACTCAGAGGAGCACTGGCCCGGGGGGGGGGGGTAAAATAATGATGACCCTTGGGCGCGCGACCCCCAAGGGAAAAGAAAAGGCTAGGTGGCAAATGGTAAAACCAATGTTGGGCATTGCTGGAAAAGCTTTACTTAAGGCGAACTGTCAAGGGGTTCCCATTATAGCCCAACCGCGTAAGGGACGCAAAATCCGGGAACATAACACCGATATGACGGAAACTAGGGCGGCAAGAGTGGAACAAAACACCAGGCATAAGGCCGAGCCTTCCACCCTTTACCAAGTATATAGATGCATTAATTAAATAAGATATATTGTGATATCCCAACAAGTAAATAAATATTCCCACAAGGGACGTCCTCCAATCTTCACCTGCAACTAACAACGCTATAAGAGGGGCTGAGCAAAGCGGTAACATAGCCAATCAACGGTTTGCTAGGACGAGGTGGGTTAGGGGCTTGACATGGCAATTGGGAGGCTGACAAGCAAATGGTAGGCATCGTAGCATTGACATAGCAAAAGAGCGAGCAAACTAGCATAGCAAAGATAGTAGTGATTTCGAGGGTATGATCATCTTGCCTGAAATCCCGCAAGGAAGAAGAACGAGTCCATGAAGAAGATAAACGGACGTAGACGAACGGATCCTCACAACCTCGACGTTATCGGAACCAACCCGAAGAAGCAACCACCGGAAAAGAAGCACACAACATAGTAAACAACCACGACATAAACATGGCATGATGCACAATCAAGTATGATGCATGTCCGGTTTAAGTATGCATGGCATGGCAAAGAGCACAAGCAATCCTACAAATTAAGTGGAGCTCAATATGCATCGGGATGCATATTGACAAGACACCACGTCAATTATTTAGTTCTCTCTCGTTTATGTACCCCAACAATATTAAATGTTGATTAACATGGCAAGAGGTGAAGCACAACAAAACTACCTGTCTAGGCAAGTTTAAATGAGGCCGAAAGCAACGAACAACAATTCCGGAAACTCCTCATGAGCATATTATAGATTTGGTACTGTTCTGCCCTAAACATTATTTTAGAGTTGTTAAACATGCAAGATGAGTGCACCATGTTAAACTAGGCAAAATCCTACCCCATTTACATATATAATTTATTAAAATCGGAGTTACGGTTATTTAGTTATGAATTAAATCATTTTAACATGGCATAGGAGCAAATTTAATCAAACAGCATTTCAAACATTTCAAACATAGATAAAAGTTGGATATTATTAATCTACACAAAATTCTGAGCAAGTTTCATATATAAATCATTTTAATCCGATGCATGGTTAGTGAGTTATTAAATGCACGAACTAGGAGGACTTTTCTGCAAAACTGCTGTCTCAGGAATAATAGGAAAAATCCCAGGCGCTGAAAAACACATCACGGGCCGAATCTGAGGTAGGCCCAATAGTGAGGAGAAAAAAATAGAGGAGGGGGCGCTGGGGTCGGCTCACCCTGGGCCTGGCCCGGTAGCAGAGAGGAGGAGGCAGGCCGGCTTGGGGCTGCGGGGCTGGGCCGGATCTGGCACGGCGGCCCAGCGGAGAGGAGGGGCTGGCGCTGGGCCTCGCGCAGGACGCGGCCTACGGGGACTGACGCGGAGCGACCCGGTCGGATCGAGGCAGGGCGACGGTGGCGCCCATGGCGACGATGGCCGACGGCAAACTTGGAGAGAAGCGGCGTCAGGCGAGATCCGATCGGCCAGCGCCGGATTCGGGCGGCCGCAGGGCGGAGGACTCCGGCAGGTGGGCGGCGAACTTGAAGTCGAGGGAGGACGCGCGGCAGTGAACTACGAGGGTCACCAGCGAGGGTTGCCGGCGTCGGGGAGGCACGGCGGCCGGCGATGGGGATCTGCGGTGGCGCAGCTCCTGAGGCGGCGTGGCACGAGCGGGAGACCGCGGGTAGGCGGCGGCGACGAGATGGGCTCGCGCGGGCCCGATCTGGGTCCCGCGGGCCGGCGGTGAAGTGGGGCGGCGCGGTGCCATGTGGCGCGCGCGGGTTGGACGAGGGCGGTGGCCGGCTGAGGTGTCGGGATGACGAGGCAGCGGCGATCGACACGTCCAACGGCGGGACGGACAAGTCCGGCGGCGCGGGGAGGAGTGGATCTAGGGTTCATCCGTGAAATGATCCGAAATTTCGGGGAGGGGCTATTTATAGGCATAAGCGGAGCTAGGAGAGTCCAAATGAGGTGCGGTTTTCGGCCACGCGATCGTGATCGAACGGCCAAGATGATGGAGCAGAGTTAGGTGGGTTTTTGGCCCAAAATGGAAGGGTGTTGGGCTGCAACACACACGAGGCCTTCTCGGTCCCTCGGTTAACCGTTGGAGTATCAAACGAAGTCCAAATGATACGGAACTTGACAGGCGGTCTACCGGTAGTAAACCAAGGCCGCTTGACAAGTCTCAGTCCAATCCGGAAATGTTTAATCCCCACACAAGAAAGAAAGGTAGAAATGATCACCGGAGGAGAACGAAGCGCCGGAATGCAAAACGGACAACGAGGAAAATGCTCGGATGCATGAGACGAACACGTATGCAAATGAAATGCACATGATGACATGATATGCAATGCATGACACGCAAGCAATGACAAGGCAACACCCCCCGATGAGCACGCGGCGAGCGGCATGGTACTAAGATTGTCCACATGCGAAACAATGAGTTTGATTACCTCTGTGGGGAGTGAGTTCCAGCCACTCTTTCGGTGGAAGCTGCTCGGTTATGCCATTGTTAGTGCTTGGGTTTCAGAAGAGGGGGGAGGCGCCTTAGTGGGGATGCAAGATTGGATGATTATGTGCGGACAAAGATGGAGAAGTGAATACGTGCTGTGGGAAGTGGACAGGTGATGATGACTATAGCATGTTGCTTGACTTACGAGACACATACCAGCAACGTAGGGTCATATCGATGCTAGACAACTTGCTTGAGTGATCACAGTACTAGTACTCCTTACAGTACCTACTACTATGCCCTAGTTTGCATATAGTGGAGTAGGACTCTTCTCTACTACTAGCACCGGAGTAGTATATTCTAATCTAAAATACTTACAAACTTCAATGCCCGAGCGTGGAACGACGACGAACCGCCATGGGTGCTAACTCCAATCCCCAGCAAACGTTCACTAGGAGACATGACAGTTGCAAATGCCCATGATGCAGTTACAGTATGTGTGTAAGGGTGGCAGTTTTGTCAAATACAATGGCTTAAAAACAGGATACCATCGGATGGAAATTTGGCAGATACGTGGGATTCACCAAGATTGAGCTAGTCGCGAACAATCACGAGATATCATTACTAAAAAGAGGGCAAAACACCTGGGGCTATAACTTGCACTGGCTGACCACTAACAGTGATACTAACATAGTTGTAAAATGGTCAAAGACCGTGTCTACGTGGTGTTTGGAATTATATGCGAACTAGCGAGATGCCCGTGCATTGCATGGAACATCAAGATGCATTTTTTTACAAAACACCTGTTGTGATTGACCCATTCAGGAGTAATCCCATGTGTAAAAACTAATGATATCTCGAGAATTTTATCAAAAAATGGTATCTCAAGAATTTCACCGAAAAAAGATATCTTGAGAAAGATGACAGATAATGTGAGGAGTGGGGCATGGTGGTGACTGGTGGTCGTACTGGGCGAAGGCATGGGGATGGATGGCGCCGGCAGCGGCCACCATGCCAGATTGTTCGAGAGACATCCTTTTTAATTGCTCAGCAATGAGGTTGTGGGAGATAAGGATGGACGAGGCAAGGCCTTATCTGTAAATGTGGAGAGAGGTGCAGGTATCTTTTGTAAAATTGTCATAGTTTGCTTTCTACCAGTAAGCTATAGATCGGACGATCTATTTTACAAGATGGCAGGCACACCATCATCACCAACTCGGTTTTTATAAGATTAAGATAAGAGAGTAGAGATAGAGACTAGGGAGGCTCAACATCTACTGCTTCGTGTGCTACTCCCGCGCTCCATTCTGCGGCCGCAACGTCCCCTACAGCCACTCCCACCTGTGCTCCATTCGACGAGCGCTCTTGGAATTTGGGGAGCGCACTCGCGCAACTGTTGGCAACAACGACTTCACTGACGATGACTTCTTCCCCGACCTCGGCAAGCTCTTCCTCAACGACATGGGTAACAACCTCAACGCCAATGGTGTTGCTCCCGTTGCACTGTACGTGTTTCTGTCCTTCTTGTTCGAAATCGTGGTAGAATTCATGTTTCTAATCTGTGTCCTAGATTCGATCTGCTCATCTACTATGCTAGTCCACATGATTAGTTTAATCTCCGTTATAGACGTCATGATTTTTTTTGTGCTTAGTCGGATTAAATCTCGTAGTAACTTGCTCATATATTCAACTGGCACGACGTCCCCTACTGAAAGTGCAACTAATCCCCGGGTGGTGTTGGTAATTCATAACAACATATAGCTCATTGAACTAATATTCTTTCAAGATGATTATTTCAGAAAATTCATTGATTGGTATGGCATGGACTAAGAGATGTGGACCCCTCAAAATGGACAAATATTGGCAAAAGCTCAAGACTCTACATTTTCATTTTAGTGATCCAAGATCACATTGAGTCCATAGGAAAATCCAATACTATTAAAAGGGGATGAGGTGTTGCTTAATGGCTTGCTTGCTCAAAATGCTTAGTGATATGCTCCAAAAGCCCTCAACCACTTTCTCATTTCCACATATGTCCTAAACATAAAGTCAAACTCGGCCGCACCGATTTGATCTATCTGGCGCCACCGAGTTCACTTGACATAGCCATAGCCAGAAACCCTAATCAGTTTGGTCTCACCGATAGGGATCTCGGTCCCACCGAGATGGGATTGCAAACTCTTTGTTTCCCTTCGTAACGTTTCGGTCTAACCAAAATGAGTGATCGGCCCCACTGAGTTTGCTTGGCCAAGTCTCTGTTTGCTTATTACTGAAATCGATCTCACTGAGTTTGCTTGGCCAAGTCTCTATTTGCTTATTACTGAAATCGGTCTCACCGAGTTCATGTGATCGGTCTCACCGAGATGAGGTTTCGCCCTAACCCTAGCGCATCGGTCTCATCGAGTTGGTATTGTCGGTCCCACCAAAAAGCCTAACGTTCACATTTTGAACATGGTCGGTCTCACCGAGTTTCACTATTCGGTCCCACCGAGTTTGGTAAATTGTGTGTAAAAGTTAGATTTTGTGTGGAGGCTATAAATACCCCTCCACTCCTTCTCCATTTGAGGTAGGGCCACCAGAACATGCTTACACTTCCACTACTCATTTTCTGAGAGAGAACCACCTACTCATGTGTGGAGACCAAGGCATTCCAATCCAACCACAAGAATCTTGATCTCTAGCCTTCCCCAAGTTGCTTTCCACTCAAACCATCTTTCCGCCATATCCAAATCTATGAGATATAGTTGAGTGTTGGGGAGACTATCATTTGATGCACAAGAGCAAGGAGTTCATCATCAACACACCATCTATTACGTTTTGAGAGTGGTGTCTCCTATATTGGTTAGGTGTCACTTGGGAGCCTCCGTCAGATTGTGGAGTTGAACCAAGGAGTTTGTAAGGGCAAGGAGATCGCATACTTCGTGAAGATCTACCCAAGTGAGGCAAGTCCTTCGTGGGCGATGGCCATGGTGGGATAGACAAGGTTGCTTCTTCGTGGACCCTTCGTGGGTGGAGCCCTCCGTGGACTCACGCAACCGTTACCCTTCGTGGGTTGAAGTATCCATCAACGTGGATGTACGATAGCACCACCTATCGGAACCACGCCAAAACGCTCCGTGTCTACATTGCGTTTGCTCCCTCCAAACTCCTCCCCTTTACCTTCATATGCAATGATTTACATTCCGCTGCTATACTCTTAGAATTGCATGTGTAGGTTGATTGCTTGACTTGTGTTAAGTTGCTAAAATCTGCCAAGACATAAAATTGGTAAAAGGTTAGATTTTTATTTGGTCAAGTAGTCTAATCACCCCCCTCTAGACATACTTACAATCCTACACCTACAGCAACTCCCATTTCATGGATGGCCTGGTCAATGCCTCCAAGGTGCCCTGCATCTACAAGAGTTTTGGGTGTGATAGGTACGTCGACCAACACTCGCTAGCGGAGCAGAGTTCCAAATGCGCGCATGCGCCCTGCTACTACTATGAGTGCACGCCGCAGTTTGAGGGCTCGCCGGTTAGCCTTGTGCAACACCTCGCGACACCATCCGTCGATCACTACTAGCACGTGGCGGGAAACATCAAGTACATACGGTCTACCCGTTTGCCGTGCCGAATTCGTTGGAGGATCACCGCCGCCTGCTAGTCGCGGAGGAGGAAGGCAGCGTCTTCCTCTTGGTTGTGGGCACTGGCAAGGCCCGCGTAGGCCACCACCCCTGTCTCTGTAGTGTGCGTCAGGGGCAACGCCCTTGACGCTTACACGAGGCCAGTGTATGGGTGTGTGCTCACTGTTATTGCCCCTCAGAGGTGCATGGGCGCCCACACTGGCTCCATCACGCTGACTGGGATTATGTCGAGCTGCTCCATTCCCAACGATGTGGACATGGAAGACCCATGGTATGATTTTTACCCCAAGATAGTGCACGGGGACTCCAAGGAGCTTCACCTGGACATATGCATTACCAAGTTAAATGCTGATCATTAGTCTTCGCTCAATGTAATCCGATGTCTAAGCATGTGGAGACTTCTTATTTATATAGTATAGAACCTTCTGTGCACGATCTCAGTAACTGTTGTGTCCCTTGTCCATTCGGTTTGTCGAGCTAAGCCGTGAGATTAGCGAGTAGGCAGACCGGGGAGGGCAAGTTCTTTGCACGGACCCAAGAGTTCAAACCTCTCAAGGGTCCGCGGAACCCGGAATCCGACATTTGGCGCGCCAGGTAGGGGTGCGTCGGAGCCTCTGTTCCGCCTGTCGACCCGCCAGCGCTCCACCGCTTCCATGGCTGATGCCCGTCGAGCCCGTCCTGAGCGTCGGGCTGCCCTCGCTGCTCACGTCGCACATAGGCAGGCCTCCTCGTTGCTCTCCGTCGCCGGCTGCCAACGCCGCCACCGGCCCGGCAAGGCACGAGCAGCAAGCTTCGTCACTGCACCCCTCCGTGCAACGCGATGGATGCACTGCCACCCCATTGTTGACTCCGGCCGGTTCATCGTCCCATGCTCGTCGCGGCCCTGTGGACGCGCATGCTGCACTGCTCATGGCGTGCGAGCTCCGGCGCTACCGCCACGTTGTTCACCTCTACGAAGACTGGCTGGACCGCATCGCTGAGCTCGTCAGCGCCGCCAGGGCACTACTGCACCGTCTCTCTCGCTGCCTCGCCCGCCGCCTGCTGCGGGTGGCATTGCCCACGGGGCACCTCCTCCACCTTCCCCTCAAGCGTCATCGTCGAGCCATGGCGCGAAGTCCTGCGGCGCGACCAGCCGCGCAGGGCACCGGCGCATGAAGAAGAAAGCCGTCAGGTGGTCCAGCGGCCGCAAGGAGAGGCGTGTGCACTTCCAGCACCTCTGCGCCAAGACCGCGCGCCGCCTGCGGCGGTGGAGCACGAGCGGCAAGATCAAGCTCCACCTCCATGATGGGCCCCCGTGACCACAGCAACCTGCCGCACCTTCACTCCGGAGCTGTGCAATATCGTCCGACCAGGGAATTTCAAGCCCGACCTGCCACCACGCTATGATGGCACCTCTGACCCTGCTGAGTTCCTGCAGCTCTATGAGCTGAGCATCGAGGCGGCCAACGGTGATGGCATGGTTATGGCGAACTGGTTTCCCATGGCCCTCAAGTACGGCACGCGCTCGTGGCTCCTGAACCTGCCCGTAGGATCGATCTCCTCCTGGGGCAATATATGCGAGCGTTTTGTCGCCAACTTCCATGGCACTCGCGATCGCCGTCGGCTGCGGGTGACCTACGGTGCATCAAGCAGCAGCTAGGAGAGACCCTGTAGAAGTACATCATGTGCTTCAACAGCGTACGTCTCAAGATCCCCAAGGTGTCGGACGAGGACATCATCTCCGCGTTCACTGATGGCGTCCATGATGTCAATATGAAGGAGGAGCTCGCCATACCCGAGGACCTATGCATGTCCCTGGAGATGTTCAACATGGCGACCAAGTGTGCGAGAGCTGAGGAAGGACGCCTCTCCTGCCTCGAGCTCCCTGAAGTTGATCCGGAGGACAAGAAAGCTAAGGCCAAGGACATGAAGCTCAAGGGGGCAGCCGTGCTCGCGGACGAGCCAGAGATGAAGTGTGGCTGCGATCACCTAGAGTCATCCAAGGGCAGCCGCCCGTTCTGCGTCTTCCACAACATGCACAACCACAACACCAACAACTGTCAGGAGCTCCGGGCTATCCGTGACGGGCACCTCTGTCATCGCCTCGAGCACAACGATCGAGTCTACGACCGCGGCGGAGGCCGAAGTGGAGGACCCTGGGACGATTGCGGCCCCCACCAGGAGTGGCGCGATCAGCCATGTGAGGAGCGCTGGTAGGGCCAGCCTCATGAGGGCCCCTGGAGGGACCAGCCTTGTAAGGACCACCCTTAGAGCTAGCCCGCGAGCCAGAGCTCAGCCTCATGAGGGCCCCTGGAGGGACCAGCCTCCCTTCGCTGCCACCACCACCAAGGAGGAATGATTACCACCACCAGGACGAGGGGGCTAGGGGCTTCCAGGAGCCTCGTGCCATTGCTTGCATCCTGGGTGGCGCTCAAGCCACTGCCTCTCATCGCATCTTCAAGCAGTTTGCCCGTGAGGTGAACGCGGCCTCCCCAAGCTCGAGGCCACCTCCCGCTTAGGTGGTCCAAGTGCACCATCACCTTCAGCTCCTCCGGCCAGCTGAAGTGCACGGCAACTGTCGGCGTCGTCCTGATGCTTTGCTCACCCATCATCAGCAACGTCCTTGTCACCAAGACCCTCATCGATGGCGGTGTAGGGCTCAATGTTCTGTCCATCGAGACCTTCGACCGACTCTAGGTGCCCTATGACCAGCTGCATCCCACCAAGCCCTTCTCATGAGTCACCGACGGCTCCACCACCCTGATAGGGCATATCTGCCTTCCTCTCATGTTCGGCACCCGCGACAACTGCCACACAGAGCTCATCGACTTCGACGTTGCCCACATCTGTCTTCTTTACAATGCCATCCTTGGGTATCTGGCCCTGGCCAAGTTCATGGCAGTGACTCATCACGGTTACAACGTCCTCAAGATGCCAGGAAGCTGCGACATCATCTTGGTCGCCTGCGAGGAGAAGGACACGGTGTGCTCTCTTGAGCGTGCATACTAGGCTGCGGCAGTCGAGAATCCAGACGATGAAGGCGTCGTCTACCCTCCTGAGGCTGTCCCCAAGAAGAAGAAGTAGCTGCTCTGCCAAGAGCCTCATGGGAGCGGTGTGTCCAGCGGACCACCTCAGGAGTTGCGCCCACGGATGGGGTGCCTCCCTCTCTCGCGTAGTAAGGCGCGCCCGGTGCCCCTCTCAGGCTTGGCTCGGGGGCTCTCTGCTGGAGGGCCTCTGACTTAGCCAACGTCACGAGGGAGGCATTCGGGCACCACGTGGAGGCGTGCTTCAGCGCGTGTCTCTACCAGGAGGGCACAAGGCATAGGGTGCCAGATGCTCAGGAGTTTATCACAAGGAAGCCGAGGAGCTTCAAGAGGTGAGAGCCATGCGCGACGATCGCCGCCCACCACCCGACGCGGCTCCTTGTCCCGGCAAGGACAGCGAGTTGCGCGCCTACGTCAACATCCCTGTGCTCAACAGAGACGTGTCTTAGGAGCGCTTCTGGCCATCGCGCGCCGGCTTGTGCGAGGGCCCCCCTCACAGCTACGTTCGCATGCCTTTTGGCTTGCCGAACACGGCTGTTACATTCTGGCAACACGTGCGGAGTGCCCTGGCGGCTCAGGAGGCCAGGCACCAGGCGGTCTTGACTGAGATGGTGACGGTCCTTCATGAGCCTACCGGGTCTCGAGAGCCTCCTGAGGTTCCGGGACTAGGTGGCTCATGAGGAGGGACTTCTTCAGCTGCTTCAACATCTCTTTAGCAACGGTGCCAGGTGACATTTTCCGGTTTATTTAGTTGGGGGCGCCCCTCGGGCTGCTTTATCCCCAGGCCACGTGGGTATGTCCCTGCGACATGTACCTTTCTTGCATCTTCTAGTCATTCAGTTGGGGGCGCCCCTCGGCCTGCATCATCCCCAGGCTGCATGGGTCTGTCCCTATGGCATGGATCGTTTTCCGCATCTATTAGAGCTGGCTTAACTCTTTCCATGAGTTATTTTATGATTATCATCCGCCTGTCTAGCACTTCGTTGCCATGAACATCATTCGCCCTTGCAAACCCACCCATGACCGCCTCATGATTAAGGGCGGGCACGGCGTCTGTGCTCGGGTCCGTCCTTGCAGCATCGCTAAACCCAAGAGGCTGAGCTCTGGCTCGCGGGCTATCTCCCGTGCACGTCACCTCCCATGGTCCTTGGTGCCTTGCTCTCGCATGACCTAATCGCGGGCGAACGAGCCAGGGCGCGCGATCAGGTGCCTCGTCACCACGACAGTCGCGCGTCGGTTGTCTTTCTCCAGGACTTTCGCATGAGAAGACTGGGCACGGCGTCTGTGCTTGGGTCCGTCCCTGCAGCGTTGAGAAAACCAATGACTAAGATCTGTCTGACGGGCCGGCCCCGTTCACGTCACCTGCTGGGGTCATTGGTGTTTGGACTTCTCATGTGATAACCTCAGGATATTCACTTGGCGCTGGCCGCCTAACCATCTCGCAGGACCGACACAAGCGTTCTGAATCAACTGCCAGCACAACCCGCCTTGAGGTAGGGCCTCGTGAGTCCCGTGCTGGCTCATGAGTGCCCAAACAAACCTCCTCCAGCCCTGCCGTGCAAGCCACATGTCAGTGCGGGGTTATACATGCCCCGAGGGCTCCACTCAGAGGGAGCCCCCACACACGCACCAGTGGAAGCACCATGCTCCATGCTGGCAGTCGACACGGTCGAGGAGCGGCTATGCCCGTGCAAGTGCGGAAGTGCCATGCTCCGCACTAGTGTTAAACAACTAAGTGCGTGTTATTTTATGATTATCATCTGCCTGTCTGGCACTTCGTTGCCATGAACGTCGTACGCCCTTGCAAACCCACCCAGGACCGCCTCATGATTAAGGACGGGCACGGCGTCTGTGCTCGGGTCCGTCCCTGCAGCATCACTAAACCCAAGAGGCTGAGCTCTGGATCGCGGGCCAGCTCCCGTGCACGTCACCTCCCATGGTCCTTGGTGCCTTGCTCTCGCATGACCTAATCGCGGGCGGACGAGCCAGGGCGCGCGACCAGGTACCTCGTCACCACGGCAACTGCGCGCCGGTTGTCTTTCTTCAGGACTTTCGCATGAGAAGACTGGGCGCGGCATCTGTGCTTGGGTCCGTCCCTGCAGCATTGATAAACCCAATGACTAAGATCTGTCTGACGGGCCGGCCCCGTTCACGTTACCTACTGGGGTCATTGGTGTTTGGACTTCTCATGTGATAACCTCAGGAGATTCACTTGGCATTGGCTGCCTAACCAGCTCACGGGACCGACACAAGCATTCTGAATCAACTACAGGCACAACCCGCCTTGAGGTAGGGCCTCGTGAGTCCCATGCTGTCTCACGAGTGCCCAAAGAGACCTCCTCCAGCCTTGTCGTGCAAGCCACGTGTCAGGACGGGGTTGTACATGCCCCGGGGGCTCCACTCAGAGGGAGCCCCCACCCACGCACCAGTGGAAGCACCATGCTCCGTGCTGGCAGTCGACATAGTCGAGGAGCGACTTTGCCCATGCAAGTGCGGAAGTGCCATGCTCCGCACTGGTGATAAACAACTAAGGGCAACCCAATGGCCGCAATAACCTCAGGGAGCCCTAGGCTCAGTGTTCAGCCTCACCGCAACGTTTTCCCTCTGGGAGAGTCGCACGAGGGGACTGGGCACAGGGGGCTATGCTCAGGTCACGCCTAGCGTATGCCACCCTGCCAGGTCCCTCGAACCTGGTCTTCGCGTGCCCCTCCCGAGCGAGACCTCGGCGAGGAAAGGTATGGAAGTCTATTTGCACGTCAAGGGGGACTCCTGAGCATCGCGACTCAGGAGCCTAACTGGTCGCGTAGCCCCACACTTCTTGGTCTCGTCCTGGTGATCTGGACGACCCAACGGTGGCTGAGGTATGCGCTGGGCCAGGCCCTGCCGGCGCAGAACGCTAAGGCCTACTCTCGCATCTCCTTTCCGAGGGTTGTTTGCATATCAAGGGGGGCTCCTGAGCATCGCCACTCAGGAGCCTAATTGGTCGCGTAGCCCCTCACCCCTTGGTCTCGTCCTCGTGATCCGGATGACCCAACGACGGCTAAGGTATGCGCGGGCCGGGCCCTGCTGATGCAGAACATCAAAGCAAATGGGAAGGAAATCATAGAATCCTAGCAAATTATTACAAAATATATTGTTTCATAAAAGTAACAAGCATAAGTTTTTATGCCTCCACAAGGCATGATACATATTGCAGGAGTCAAATAGGGGGAGGGCCATCATCGAGCCTCTTCTATAGCCTTGGGTGCCGCCATCGCCCGCAAAGGGAGCCCTATCATCGACAATGTCACCGTCGCCCGTGCCGTCAGCCGTGGTCGTGGGGTCAATGGCGCCATCAGCCGTGGTCGCGGGGTCGATGGCAAGGAAATTCCGCAGTAGGGCCTCCACCTGGTTCTCCATGGCTTCGGCAGCGGCGGTGCAGTGCTTCGGGTCCATGGGGTCAAGCAAGGCACCAAACTCGAAGCTGGGGTCGCGAAGATGGAGGTGGCTGAAAACGTGCGTCACGGCCGAGGTGGAGAGCATGCGGGCTTCTCCTTCCACCATGGGGCCAACCCCAACGACAACGACCTCGAGCATTGTGACAAGCTGGGGGAGCAGCTCGGCGGGGCCTTCCTCCACAATCACCAATGGCTCCTTCAACCCCCTCCCATAGAGATCCCGCAGTGCCTTGGAGGACCTCTGCTCAAGGGAGTCAAAGGTAGCATGTCCCTCGGCAAGAAGTTTTGCTTTGGCCTCCAGCTAGGCCTTCTCCGCCTCCACCTCCTTCTTCAACTTCTCTAGGCGGCCGTGCTCCATGGCCTGCTTTTGGGCTGCCTTTTCCAGCTCGGTGTCGCGGTCAGCGACTGCAGTTTCTCCGGCATTCAGCTCCTCCTCCCGCACAATCGGCGGGCCTCGATGGCCTGCCTGTGGCGGAGGGTCTTCAGCTCGGCGGCCTTGGCGTCCTTTAATGCCGCGTCGCGGGCGGCCGCTGCCAGGCCGACTACCTGCTCGACCTCCTCTCAGGCTGCCACGTCCTAGCCCCAGGCCGCTCTCACGGATGCGTCGGCCCGCAGCCATCCTGAGATCATCTCCAAGCGCCCCGACGTCATGCACCGGTCGGGGCCCTGAAGATCATCCCGAAGCTGGTCCAACGTGGAGCGAGCCTCGTTCGGAGCATCAGGCGCACCAAAAGGACCAGGGTTCAGCAACGAGATTGATGGGGGAGGAGATGGCGCCAGCGCCAGGACCGGCGAAGCAGCAGCGGCAGAGAGGGCGGGGGCTCTGAAGCCTTCGTGACCTCAGCAGGCGAGCAGAGGACGGGCACCTCTGGAGCCGGCTTGGCCGCAGAGATCGCCTCCTCTTGAGGATGCTCCAAGCCTCAGGAGGACGACCCAGCTGTGGGAGCTCGCGGGCCGGTCCCATCCTTCTGCACCGGAGGTGGCCTGACTGCGACAAGATGCTTGGCCTCGATGGTTCTGGCCCCCTCCTTCTTCTTCTTCTTCTTTGCCACCGGTGTTGGCCTGGCCACAGAGGAGGCAAATGTCAAGAAACTATGACAAGAACAGGAAGCGAAGATAAGACGACAATTACTGGTCTAGGGCGACATAGTTCCTCATCCTCTTCAGGAGCGCGAGGCCCGCAGGCTTCGTTGGCCTGGGGCCACCGTGCCCTTAGGGGCAGACGGGCGCATGACCAGCTCCACCATAGTGGCGGCTGGCAGAAAGGCAGAGGCATCACCTCAGGAGAGTAGCGCCGACCTGCCCTTCTTCGGGACCCCCAGCTTCAGCTCCTTCGGAGGGGTGCCCCTGTACCTCGTGGTGACCCCGGTGGAGCATGGGGACTCCCTGACCGGGTGCTCGTCGGCATCATCATCGTCGGAAAGAACGCGGAGGAGGTCAGTCTGGTGCGGGGGAGAAGTCTCCCCTGCACCTTCCAGGGTTGCCTCCGAGTCTGCCATTTCCTCCTTGTCGGACTCGCAGAGGACACCGTCATCGGGGAGCCCGGGGTCCGGGAAGGCTCTAGAGGCATGATCCCACGCTCGTCGAAGATAGGCATGGCATCGGCAATCTTCTCCCCATTGAGGCGGTGATACAGCGGAAGATGGGTGTGCGGGGGGGCAACCCTGGTCCTTCCCGCCCAAGGTGCGCATGGCCTTCTTTAGCTCCTCATCGGACAAGTTGTGCGGGCGCAGCCGGAGGTCTCCTTCTGTGCCCTTGAGCCTCCACAGGGGGCGCGAGCGCGACTGGAGCGGCACCAGGCGTTGCGTTAGGGACTCCTTGACGATCATGGCTCCTGTCAGCTTTTCCGCCTTCGAGTCGTCCGGCTTCAGATTAGCCACCATCTTCTCCATCAACTGCGCCACCCGAGGATCGGTGAGCTTCTTGTGAGACCATCCTTCATGGGGCGTCGGCAGCCCGGTCGGCAGCTGTAGCCGAGGGTAAGAGCGCTTGGCGTCCATGAAGATCCACTTGTTCCAAAAGTCCTCCACCTTCTTCTCGGCCCGCGAAATCGTGTTGCTACCGTTGGCCGCGATGAAGTTGGCTCACCCCGAGCACTGACCGCCATTGACCCGAAGGTAGAAGAAGTGGCGGAGCAGCGCCACAGAGGGCATCACCCCCAGAAATGCCTCGCAGTAAAAGGAGAAGATTGATAGGAGGAGGACAGTGTTGGGGTGAAGATGGATGGCGTGGAGCTTATAGTGGTGAAAAACAGCATAGAAGAAGTTGGAGAAAGGGGGAACCAGCCCCGCGTAGACACTGTGCAAGAAGAAGGAGTAGAAGGTCCCGGCCAAGGTTTCCGGCTCGGTAGAGCCAACCCTGAGCGTCGTCTCTTCCCCCTCGTTACTGCTGCCCACCGTTAGTTGGACCGCGGCGGCAAGGTGACTCTCCTCTGCAAAGGTGGACGTGCTTAGGGCAGGCTCAAACCAAGAGCGTGAGCGCGCAGCCATGGCCAAGGACATTGCCTTGTCAGTGGCCATCGGTCGCAGGCTTGGGGCGGAGGTTCGGCGAATATAGAGTTTTTTCGGGCAGCATGGGGAAGGGCAACGAAGGCTCTATAACGGGCGCCAGCCTTTTTTGTCAGCCAAGAGCAGTTGCCGAGGCAGCATGGGGAAGCAGAGGTGCCCATGTCCCATCAATCACCATGCTCGGCCAAGGCCGCATGCGTTTAGGGCGTGCAGCGCTCTGCAGTTGCCCTTTGGCTTCGCTTCCAAGCCAAGTTCAAGCGCGCCTTGGGCTCGGGGGCTACTGTCGATGTTTTGGGAATGGGGGTACCAAGACTTGCCTACCTGCGGCCCATGGCGTGGCTCCATCGATGGCCTGGTATGGCCCAGCTTCAACATCAATAGCTCAAGACACTCGCGAGGGGCCAAGCCTCGCGTGACGGACGACACCTAGACCTCCACATGGGGCGGCCTCCCCAGGCCGGCTCCTGAGGAGCGAAGATATCTATGCAAGGTGCACCTCGCGAGGTTCAGATGACATTAGCCATGATGACCAAGGCCAGGCGGGTGCCAGCGGGCGCAGTGTACCGGTTTCCTCTTTGGTGCTAAGGAGGCAAGCGCAGGCGCGGAGTCCTGAGGAATCAAGCAAAGGTTTCCATTCCTTTGCAACAAGACCAAGACCGCTAGGATGGCAGGACAGGGGTCATCGTTGAGCCCACCATGGTGTCACGACCGGAGGCTTTTGCATGCAAAGACTACTTTTGTCAGGATAGCATGTACTAGTTGTCTCCTTTCAAATTTGGCCGTTGTGGGATCCATTCCCACCTTCATTTGGGAAGAGGACCAAGGCCACTATAAATAGGACCTAGCCACCACCATAGAGGGAGACGCATCATTCAGATCATGCACACACCCTCCAGCTCATCGAGCGCAAGAACACCTCTTCGCCTGAGGATGTTCTCCATTGTACTAGTTCATCCTCATCCCCTCGAGGCCAATCCACCACAAAGTAGTAGTAGGGTTTTACACCGCAAGGTGGTTTGAACCTGGGTAACTGATGTGTCCCTTGTCCATTCGGTTCATCAAGCTAAGCAATGAGATTAGCGAGCAAGCATACTAGGGAGGACGAGTCCTCCGCACGCACCCCAGAGTTCGAACCTCTCAAGGGTCTGCGAAACCCAAAATCTGACAGATTGAACACAAGAGATGAACTAGGGTTTGAGATGTGGTGTTGTTGAAGACATTGATCAAGATTGGCCTCCCAAAGATGAGAGGGATGTTGGTGATGATGATGGCTTCGATTTCCCCCTCCCGGAGAGAAATTCCCCCGATGGAATCGCTCCGCCAGAGGGAAAAAGTGCTCCTGCCCAAGTTCCCCCTCGAGACGGTGGCACTCTTTCCCGAAAGGCCTCTCCTTATCTTTTTCTAGGTCAAAAGACAGTATATACCAGAAGATGGGCACCGGAGGTGGGCCGAGGAACCCACTACCCACCAAGGTGTGCCTGGAGGCGGTGGCGCACCCTGGTGGCTTGTGGGCACATGGGTGGCCCCCTCCAGTAGTTCTTTTCTCCAATATTTATTATATATTCCAAAATAATTCTTCGTAAAATTTAAGCTCATTTGGAGATGCGTAGAATAGGTATCTCTGACATAGCTTTTTCAAGTCCAGAATTCCAGCTGTCGATATTCTCTCTCTTTGTGTAAACCTTGCATATTATGAGTGAAAAGGCATTAGAATTCCTCCACATAGTGTTATAATCCATAAAAGCACTATAAATAACAGTAGGAAAACATGATGCAAAATGGACGTATCAACTCCCCAAGCTTAGTCCTTGCTCGTCCTCAAGCGAAAGCCAATATCGAAAATCATGTCGACATGTTTTGAGAGAGAGGTGTCTATAGAAACAAAATACGGACATAGTAGCATCATGCTTATTAATATATCGGCAACAAACTTTTTCCTAAAACTTTATCATGTAACTTCTCATGAACAAGCATCACAACATCTAATTAAAAAGCATAAATTTTACCGAGAACCAACAACCTATGTTCTTAGTCAACTTTGTAACTACAATTCATCTTATTTTTAGGAAGGGTCTCGTATCGGAGCATTTTGGCAAGTCCACATACTCAACCATCATTTAATCTTCTATGATTGCTAACACTCACAACATATATATGAGAAAAAAGTTTCAACCAGACACATAGAAAGATAGGGGCTTATAGTTTTGCCTCCCAACTTATTCACCTCAAGTGTGATGTCAACAATAATAACTCATGCTCACTTATATCCAGCTGGGTATATGTGCCTAGATCTTTCCCCACTACATGATGCTTGCCAAAGAGAAAATAAAAAGGAATAAAGGAAAATACTTTGACTCTTGCATAAAAGTAAAAGATATGCCCTTCGTAGAGGGGAGCAAAGGTTGTCATGCACTTTTTGGTTTTGTATGCACAATCTCTTAATGCAAAAGAACATCATGTTATATTGCCCCTCATGATAGCATCCTTATTATGCATTCCATCGCTTTTATTACTTTGCCATCACAAGTTCGTACAACTCTTATTTTCCCGTACACTAAAGGATCAAACACATTTAGGAGCAATTTTTATTGACTTTTTGCACCGATGACAACTTATTTGAATGATCTTAATAAATCCATAGGTAGGTATGGTGGACTCTCAAAATATGAATTTGGGTTTAAGGGTTTTGGATGCACAAGTAGTATCTCTAGTTAGTGTGGATTTTTGGCTAGCAAAGATATTGCGCAAGCACCACATGTTGAAGGGTCTATGACAAAGTAACTTCTATGTGAATAAGAACAAACATAAATCATTACGTCATCTTCCTTGTCCGACGTCAGCAGTTTTGGCATAAGATATTTAGTCGGGGCCCACAATCATAAAAGATGTCCAAGATAGTGTATTTGCATGTGAATCTTTTCTTCCCTTATTAATTCTTTCATGAATTGCATCATTGACCAATGCTATGTTTGTCAAACTCAAACAAATTTTACCACTTATACTTTTCCTTATGAGATGTCATTACTTACCATAAGATATTGGGAAAGCACCACATGTTAAAGGATCTATGACAATATAACTTCTATGTGAATTTGAACAAACATAAATCGTTATGTTGTCTTCCTTGTCCAATGTCAGCAATTTGGCATAAGATATTTAGTGGGGGCTCACAGTCATAAAAGATGTCTAAGATACTATATTTGCATGTGAATCTTCTCTTCCCATATTAATTATTTCATGAATTGCATCATTGACCAATGATAAGTTTATCAACTTTTAATAAATTTTACCACTTATACTTTTCCTTATGTGATGTCATTACTTACCATAAGATTAGCATATGATCTTTTTCATTTTTTTATTTTATTTTGATTGGAACATAAAAGTAAAGAAGAAGAAACTCAAACTAAACTTTATTATATAACTCCCACTCGATTACATACATAGATAGGCACTAGTACGCGTCAGTGCTATACAAACGGGTTTTAACCCCCTTCGATGGCGGCATTTCACTACAAAAAAAGACACTTCCGTGATGATACGTGTTTGTCACAGTAGGTCACTTTTTCTATCATGCATGTACACCATGACAATTTTCTGACAGAATCAAGATAGTCATGGTTGTGCTGTCGTAGAAGTGTTCCATGACATTACCAAAATTATCATCACTCCATGATGATAAATAGCGCGTCATAGGAGTTCTTTCGTCAAGGGTGACCAACATGTGGCATTGACCGTAACAGGTCGCCGTTAAGCTATCGGGTCCAGTTTTGGATCCGATAACCCATTAACAGCCCGGAACAATGGGGATTTTCCACGTGTAAAATTCTCATTAGCCGGAGGAAACACGTGTTGGCTCAACGTTCGGACAGATGCCATCCACTCATTGGACAGGAGGCGCCTATGATACGTCGACACATGGCACGGCCCAACAGAGGCCCATTCCGGTGAAAAGGCCAGCCCAACTAAAGGCCCACCAAGTTTTTTTAGACACTAGTGGGTTGGCCCGTTAACAGCCTGCGATCTTTTGGGCCAAATTGAGGCCCATAGCAGATCAGGTCCATTCACATCCTGCCATGTTTTGGCCCAAATTACGGCCCATATCGGATCAGGCCCGTTAATAGTCCACTGTTCTTTTGGGCCCATTCAAAGACAGGTTTGTATTTTAGCCTGTTAAATGCTCGTTAACCAGTTCAACCCGATAATAGTTTCGGCCTGTTAGCGGCCCATGCTGCATCTGGGACGCCATCGACCCGGTTTAACTTTAGGGCCTTTAACGGCCCATGCAGAAACTGGGCTATTTCTTGCCCGAAGTAACTTTAGGCCTCTTAACAGCCCGTAGTCTTCGTGGATAAATTTCAGCCCAATAGGCCTATCGGCCTGTTAAATGGCCCGTGGAATAGTTAGGCCTAATTACAACCCGCGTTGAATCAGGCCTGCTTACAGCCCATCTGATAATGGCCCATGAAACTTTTGGGCCTATGGCCCGCGTGGATACCAGCCTGCTTAAAGCCCATAATTTTATTGGGCCAAACTGGCCCGAGATATTTTTTGGCCTGTTAACTGCTCATCCTATTTGGGCCAAACATGGGCATTACGCAGTTTCGACCTGTATTGGCCCATGAATTTTTCGGCCCAACGCTGGCCCAATCTAGGATTTAGCTTGTTAAAAGCCCATGGTATTCCCTGGCCCAGCTGGCTAGAACTTTACTTGGCCTATTAAAGGCGGGAAACTACTATAGGTTTAGACCTACTAATGGCCCAAGATGATTATAGGCCCCTGTTTTGGCCCATATGAGTAACGGGCCGACCTGAAGACCGACAACACTGAGATCCACTGAACCTTCCGGCCCAAATTACAACATACTGACCAAAGAATAAACCTAGACTATACAATAAAGAAACAATACCTTGGGGTCAGCTCGCTGTCCTCAATATGATTTGGCTCACTATCTTCCCTAAAGTTCTGCCTAACATAAGAGATACGACTCCGAAAGAGAAACAATGAGACATGTAACAGATTTCACAATTATATAAGAAAATAAATGGATATGTTCTGCATAAGGAACATGTTTTTACAACTACAATTTAAAATTGGTAGTTGTTGCAAACATCTAATCAGATGTAAACAGCAAAGTAAACAACAGTGGAGGAAATGATGCCTATCCAACTCTATACTAGAAAAAAGTTTGAAGGCTTGAGAAGGATGAACTTACATTACATGTTAACACAGGCTGGACAAAGCCCATCTCCATGTTGATGGAAGGATAATTCGATAAATTCTGCAAAGAAATTCTTTATAAGCGTTGCCATTTTTCTACATTTTTCAAAGAGTAAATATAGATCAAATAATATTGGCAGAAATAGAGGATAATGAAGCTCAAGTGCAGACTGATGATACATAATCAAATAGCAATTAATCAAGTACATGGTTACAAGGCAAAAGGTACTGACAAGAGGAATGCAGACATCAACGTGTGCAGTGGCATTGGCTTTATTCAACATTTTAGTAAGAGTAAATGTAGATATGATAATTTGGAGAAAGTGGAGGGCAGGGCAGATAAGATGCAGAGTAATGCTAGACAATCAACTATCTCGTGATGCAAGTACAGTAATACCACCACCGTCCGTTATTACTTGTCACTCAAATGGATGTATCTAGCACTATTAAATTCTAAATACATCCAATTGATAAACAATTTATTCGATACAGAGGGAGTACATGACAACAGGTAAATACATGAGCAATCCAAAACTTCATAAGCATTGTGTTAATTCTACATTTATCTAAGAGTAAATATAGATCTTATAATTTAGAGCAAAGGGAGGATAAAGAAGCGAACGTTTAAAGTGATGCTACATAATCAAACAACAATGAGTGTACGTATGCTGACAAAGGGCAAGAGGTACTGACAAGAGAAATATAGAGCCCAGTATTGTTGTGAGATCCTATGATCCTTTGAGCAAGGAGCTTCATCTGAAATTAGTTTTCATACAAGAGAGAAGGTAAGGCACATGGAGACATTTAGGAGTTCAAATTTTGAATTGATATCATAGACAGTACCTAATGCTGGGCTGTCAGCAGTTCTAATAGGGGTTTGGACAGTGGAGTAGGGGTAGAGTGTGGTACAATTGGGCCTGTGTTTTCTGTGGCTGCTGATCTATCTGATTTATGAGGTATCACTACCTTTTCCAAATACATAGTTTTCACTCCTTGAGGATCTGCACTCACCCTCTTCCTTTTGGACATCTATTACGAAAGAACAACATTTGACTAGAAAAACATAGTATGACGACACATGGAATAAGTATAGAAAATGGATAGGTATGGCATATACTCATATATGATGCTTAAACTAAGCAGATGGTGTAACAAAGTAGAAGTAATGCAAGAGGTCAGATGCAAAATATGTGCGACCAATACAACCTTGCCAAGTTAGAGCAAGCACCTTGATGGGTGAATAACATAGGCCATCCTCCACCATGCCAAGTTTGTTAGCCAGTGGATTGTTCTGCAATATTCCTCTCGCGCGCCCATTCTCATATTCATTTTGATAATGTTTAGTACCTGACATGCATGAAAACATAAAAACAAGTGAGATTATCTTTGTAATGCAGATGTGATTCTAATCCACTACAGCCTCCCTGTAAACCCCTTTGTGCTATCTCTGCAATTCTTCTGAGAGATGCCATGCACGCTGTAACTTGGTGTGTGCATTAATATAATGTGTCCTACTACTCAAAATATGAGAGCTCCAGAAGTGATGATACTTCGCAGATGACAGTTTCAACATATAGTAAAGAAGAACAAGTCGACCTGACCTGATAGATTCAAAATATACTAAGGGAGAACAACTCGACCTGACCAGTCCACCGCAAATATCTCTGCTACTCTTCCCAACAAGGAACATACTTATTAAAGAAGAGAAGAGGATCGTCTTAAAGAAGAGCAGAAGAGCAAGCAGATTGAAGATATTACAAGTCTTTTTATACAATGTCGGTTTGCCCACCCATGATGAACCAGAGCGCACAGAGAAATAGTATTCCTTCCGGTCTCTCCATATGTGGCTCACATGCATTTTGAAACTAAAGTAGGAACATTTAGCTGACCAATTAAACATCTCTCAGTTTTACTAATATCAGCATAATATCATATTTTAATTTGTACAACTAAGCTTGTTTAGCTCTGTGGGTGGAGAAGTTCTATTACGACATGAACCACGTAGGCTGATCGTGGTCATCATAAAATGGGGAAACCGTAAGCATGATGAGTATAGTGTTGACCATGGTAGTGGGATGGAAGATCTGAAGCTGCAAACCATGCGAAGGGTAGTTAGCAACTAATCTTTGCTTTGAAATAACAACTAAGATTTGGTATGGACAAGAAAGTACAGTTAACAAGTGACAAAGAAATGTAATTCTGCTGTCTCTCTATATGTCACGACATGCATTTAGAAACTCAAGTGGGACCTTTAGCTAACCAATTAAATGTGTCTGTTAACCAATATTAGTATCATATCACAATCATATTTGAACAACTAAGCCTTGTGTTGTTTAGCTTGATGGGTGGAATCATACTAGTATGACAGAAAGCACCTAAGAAGAACATAGTAGAGTAGATAAAAGGGTAAAACCCTAAGCATCAAGAGTAAAATCAGGAAAGTGGAACTAGCTAGACCAGTGGGTGGAGCACATGCTTTTCAAAACGAATATAGGAACATTAGGTGACCAATTAAACGTTCTCTATTTTCGTAATATGAGCATCATATCAGATTCATATTTCAACGCCTAAGCTTTGGAATTATGAGTGGCATGTTATTTTGCTTGATGGGTTGAGGTCTCGAGGAGCAGTGCTAGCACGACACGAAGCACCTACGATGATGGTAGTGAATATAAAGGGGGAAAACCATAAGCTTTACGAGTATAGTGACCGTGCCATGGCAGATCTGAAGGTGCAAAACGTACAAAGCTACTTCACAACCAATGTTTGCTTTCAACTAGCCACTACAATTTGGTACGGACAAGAAAAGTACAGTAAACAATTTACGATCTATTTTCCAGGTGAGATCAATTATTTAAGCATATATGGAAGAGTACCGCCTCTCTTGCGATGACGTGTAGGCCCCTACTGATACGCTGAGGGTGCTGCAGGTGCGATGGCTGTCGGCGGGGGAGAAGAAGACTTTAGACGGCCGGGTCGGGGGATAAATCCTGTTGTGGTGGACACGGCGGTCGTAGGAGCAACAATGGCAAGGTGGACGACGACGCTGATGAAGCGAGAGGACGCTATGAAAGGATCCTGGTCCGGCGCCGTGGATGAGAGACGTCCATCTCTTGCAGTGGACGACGAGGTAGCGGCTCCAGCAAGGTGGAGGATGGGGTGGCAGACGGAGGAGGCTGGCCGCGGTGGGGAGGTTGTTGTGGCACCGACGGTGTATGTATGGGCAAATGAAGGGGGGGATCTCAAACTCTGGGACGCTGTCGGTGTCAAAACCGGTGGATCTCGGGTAGGGGATCTCGAACCGTGTGTCTAGGCCGGATGGTAACATGAGGCAGGGGACACGACGTTTTACCCAGGTTCGGGCCCTCTTGATGGAGGTAAAACCCTACGTCCTTCTTGATTAATATTGATGATATGGGTAGTATAAGAGTAGATCTACCACGAGATCAGAGAGGCTAAACCCTAGAAGCTAGCCTATGGTATGATTGTTGTTCGTCCTACAGACTAAAACTCTCCGGTTTATATAGACAAGGGAGAGGGCTAGGGTTACACAGAGTCGGTTACAATGGTAGGAGATCTACATATCCGTATCGCCAAGCTTGCCTTCCATGCCAAGGAAAGTCCCTTCCGGACACGGGACGAAGTCTTCAATCTTGTATCTTCATAGTCCAGGAGTCCGACCGAAGGTATAGTCCGGCTATCCGGACACCCCCTAATCCAGGACTCCCTCACTAGCCCCTGAACTAGGCTTCAATGACGACGAGTCCGGCGCACAGATTGTCTTCGGCATTGCAAGGCGGTTCCTCCTCCAAGTACTTCACAGAAGATTTTGAACACAAAGGTAGTGTCCGGCTCTGCAAAATAAGTTTCCACATATTGCCATAGAGAGAATAATATTTACACAAATCTAATATGCTGACGTATTCCGTAGCGTGACATCACACCATGGCCAAGTCTTTATTCGAGTCGTTTTACCGTCCCACCTCAGTGCGTTTAGCGAGGCGGTTTCCTTGGCACGTCTTGTTAAAGCAGAGATTGTGTCCCCTTATTCCGGGATTCTCATCAATACGGGTAACCCAACCATACCCATTGGTATATTTTCTCGATCAAAGGCGAGTCCCAAACGGTCACGGGGAAGGCCCTTGGTATTCAACCTCTTATAAAGAGACCAAGGCCTTACTCCTTTCTTTCAATCTCAAACGAGTTCGCCCTTCGCCTCGAGTTCCAACACCCAAGGCTCCAGATTTCAGGCGCTTTGGACCTTCGACAATGTCCGGTTCTGACCTTCGAGGCCGATGGATGCTGTGACGGAGGAGGACGTGCTGAAGTTGAGAGAGGCCAGGTTCTTGACCGGTGACATCTCGCATAGGCTGCCTACTCAAGGGCAGGTCATTCCCACTCCCAAGCCCGGTGAGAGTGTGGTGTTCATGTCTCACTTCCTTCGGGGGCTAGGCTTCCCGACGGATCCCTTCGTGAGGGGGCTCATGTATTATTATGGGCTGGAATTTCACGACTTAGCCCCGGAGTCCATCCTCCATATTTCCTCATTCATCGTCGTGTGTGAAGCCTTCCTCCGTATCACTCCTCAGTTCGGACTATGGCTCAAGACCTTCAAAGTAGAGCCGAAGATGATCGAGGGACGGCACGCGGAGTGCGGAGGTGCTTTTATAAGCAAGAATGCTGGTACTCCATGGCCTGAGGGCTCTTTTCAAGAGGAGTCCGGCTTATGGCAACGAGAGTGGTTTTATATTACCGCTCCCAGGGCCCCTAAGTGGGTGGCGCCACCTGCCTTTCGCTCGGGTCCCCCGCCACGAATGGCCTCATGGGTCAATATGTGGCTGGACTGGGGGCCGGCAAAGGACGTGCCCCTGTTGCAAGGCCGCATCCGAGATCTCCTAGAAAGAGACATCAGTCTGCTCGTGGTGACGCAGGTTATGTTAATTCGCCGAGTTCTGCCTTGCAAACGTCGCCCCCTCTGCCTATGGGAGTTCAACCCAGAGGGACCACGTGTTCTCCAACATTTTCTTGGCATGATGCCCGTGGAGATGCACAAATTGTTCTTCGGACCACAAGTAGTGTGTCCGGATTCTACGGAGGACGCGGGTCTGAGCTGCAATCATCCGGATACTCAAGTAAGTAGCCTTGTGCCCAGACTCGCTATCCGTATATTTATCATAAAATTGCCCCTAAAAGAGTTGTCCTTTAAACAGGAGTGGATAGCGAAAGCAAAGCTAATCAGGTGTCCGGCCCCCCTCCCCAAGACCACGCCGGGTCCCGTGCTAGTCAGGATGTTGGAGGTTGTGCCTTCAAAGGGAAGCAAGGGAGGGGCCAAGGAAGCTACAACCTCCTCAAAGTAGGTTGTCCGGAAGGGAGGAATCGAAAATTCCTCTCCTCAGGGGAAGAAGAGGACCGCCTCTGAAGACCCGGAGACCATGGCCATAAAGCGGGGGAAGAAATCTTCGCTAGAGGGTCCTGTGCTGGGCGATACTTCGGCCGAATTATGCCCTCAAGGGGATCAGCCCTCCACCAAGCCGTAAGTAGAGAGGAGTTTTCTTTTTAAGAAACGAGAGAAATCCCTGCTTTATATCTGAGAAAATTAATCGAAAATTTACCTTGTAGCTCGGACCTTAGCCCTTCTCAGCAGAGCTCGTCTTCGGGGGATCTTCTTCCGGAGATGATGGAGAGCGGAACGCCTCCCCCTGCCGTACCGCCTTGCGAGGTGGGCGACCCTGAGGTATCGTCGCGGAGGGTTTCTCTGAATCCGGTGGGGCCGGAAGGTAGTCATATGCCCCCCCAAAGCCCTCCGTGTCCGGCCTTCGAAAAGGGCCATTGGACGAGTCCGGCGCCGTCTGGTGCGCGGTCGGAGGAGCTGAAGGATCTGCTAGGGCGAGCATCTATCTCAGAGGAGCACCGCGCTTTGATGGGTACGGTGATTGAGAGGATTTCATCCGCAGGAGCGGATTGCATGAGGCCGTCAGGAGTTTACTGACAGGTTTTGAGGTACGTGAAATAATGTACCCTTTTTGGACAGTTGCGCATAAATAAGATGCGCCCTGTGTAGATAGTAGCCCCTGAGACTCTGTGTGTTGTCAAAAGTGACGACGCACAGAGGATCATAATCCCAGGTCTAATATGCCGCCTTTATACGTAGGTGGTGAAGTGTCTGGTGGCCAGCCGGACTGATGGATTTGCCGAGCTAAAGCGGCAACTTGATGTGGCAGATGCCGACATCGCGCTTGTCAACAAGAGGCTTGATGAGGCACAAGGTATGTAATTCCTTTGGCGGCCACATGCCAAAACTCTAACGTGCCACATGCCAAAACGCCAGCCTCCTCCTCGGTTATACCAAGAAACCAAGGGATGTGTATCAACAACAGACAGTAAAAAAGGTTTACGCAGGGTCTTAATCTGAAAAGAATCCTTGGAACGGGTCCCTGCTGCATGTCTGCGCCTGTGTCTCCGTTGTGCCGTATCCTGGACGGGCGTAGCACGGTGTTCATCTGTAAAAGAGAGGAACTTAGTTAAAGAAAGATCGTGCCGAACATGAGTACTACTAAATAAACAAAGTATAAATCGAAATGGGTAAAATTGAGCTTTATTATCTCTTGTTTTATATGTGTGGAGCCCCTAGTACAGGGGTATACGGCTATTAAGCCTTTATCAATTGTATGTTTATGCCGGACTTGTCTAGCCGTGTCCGTGGTCTTGACGACCTGTTTAGATGCTTTGGCTGGTGAAGCCGCTTTATTGTGGGGCTGTCAAGGCAGCCGCACTGTTTTCCACGTGGGAGGAACACTCAATGTTTTCCCTTTAATGAGATGATGCCTCGTGGACCGGGCATCTTAAGCGTAAGAGATGCATAATGCGGTATTGTGTTAAAGCGGGCGAAAGCTTCGTGTCCCAGCAGTGCTTGATAGCTACTTGAGAATGGGACGATGTGGAAAGTTAGCTGTTCGTGACGGATGTTATCGGGGGAGCCAAACATAACTTCTAGCCAGAGAGAACCCATGCAACGGGCATCCGGGCCTAGCGTTACCCCTTGAAAGGAGGTTTTGCTATGGCGAATTTTTGTTGGGTCTATCCCCATGTTGCGGATTGTGTCCTGGTATAACAGGTTTAGACCACTGCCGCCGTCCATCAGGACATTTGTAAAATGGAGTCCGCCGATTATTGGATCAAATACCAAGGTAGTCCAGCCTGCGTTCCGGATACTTCTAGAGTAATCCTAATGGTCGAAGGTGATCGGTTTTAACAACCATTGGTGAGACTCCTTTGGGATAGGCCGTATGGCGCGTATCTCTGGTGGCGCCGTTCTGTTCGTCACGTGACGTAAGTGTACTGTTTTGACTTCTTGTGGGAAATCCTTTTGTTTTCTGGTGCTCTACTTATGGGGTTCGTCGTCGTCCTCACTTGGTGTGTCGAGCCCCTTGTGTTCGGTGTTGAGTTTGCCGGCTGGCTTGAAAACCCAACAATCTCTGTGGGTATGGTTCGCAGGCTTCCCGAGAGTACTGTGTATTTGACATATCTTGTCCAAGATTTTGTTTAAGTTGGATAGCTCGTCCCTGTTATCTTTGAGGGGCGGCTTTCTCTGATTCTGGCGCAAGCTTTTGAATCCGGCGTTGACCACTGTGCTCTTTGGGCTGTTTCTCTTATTCCGGTGCTGGTCCTTGCTGCGTCGGGGTTTTCCGTTTCCATCCCTAACTTCGGATGTACTTGGGTCGCTGGTGCTACATCTTGCCAACTAGCTGTCCTCTCCTGCGCAAAAGCGGGTCATGAGGCTTGTAAATGCGGCCATTGTTCTTGGCTTTTCTTGGCCGAGGTGTCTGGCGAGCCATTCGTCTTGAACGTTGTGCTTAAAAGCTGCTAGGGCTTCGGCGTTCGGACAGTCGACTATCTGATTCTTTTTAGTAAGAAATATGTTCCAGAATTTCCGGGCTGACTCTCCGGGCTGTTGAGTTATGTGACTGAGATCGTCTGCATCAGGAGGGCGTACATAGGTCCCTTGAAAATTTTCCCGGAAAGCATCCTCAAGCTCTTCCCAACTTCCAGTGGTGTTTTCGGGAAGGCTTTTGAGCCAATGCCGGGCTGGGCCTTTAAGCTTGAGGGGTAAGTATTTTATGTCGTGGAGGTCATCTCCTCTGGCCATGTGTATGTGGAGGATCTAATCCTCAATCCAGACCCCAGGGTCTGTTGTTCCGTCGTACGCCTCTATGTTTACGGGCTTGAATCCCGCTGGAAATTCATGGTCCAGCACCTCATCGGTGAAACATAGGGGGTGTGCGGCACCCCTGTATTTGGGTGTGCCGTGATGTTCGGATATTTTTTGTGTTGCATTCCTTACTAGAGCTTGCTTTCTTGGCCCGTATATAGATCTGGCTGGGCCGTCTTTTTGATGCGGATCCTTTGGTGGATCGCGTGCCGGCCATGCGGTCCTCCATCCGACCGGATGGCTTTCCTATTTTTTGACTGCAGGGGCTCTAAGGCCTCCTCGTCAAATTCAGGCAGTAGCTTTCGCTTTGTATAGCTTTTTGTGCGGCGACTGCCGGCATATTTGTCTGCGGTGTTGCGTACTTTGCTCCATCTAATTCTGAGTGCATCTTCCATAGTTTTGAGCTTCCGCTTCTGCTTTTTCAGGCTATGCGCAGTGGCGACGAGCCTTTTGTGGAGGTTCTTCTACTCCATGAGTTTATCCGGCGTAAGGTCGTCCGGACTGTTGTTTTCGCCGGGGACGGGGTGTTCGGTTTGTTTATCCAAGTTTCCCTGTTCGGACGCTGGCTCGAAGGCATGTTCGTCGTCCGCCGGCTCGTCCTGCTCTATGGCTGGGTCTGTATGGCTGCTGTCTCTGTCGAGGCGGGGCTTGGAGCGGTGCTTACGTCACCGCTTTGATTGCTTTTCGAGTGAACGATCCCTCGTTGCATCCTTGTGTTCCTCGTCGTCGCTTCCTTTGGGTGTGTCCACCATGTATACATCATGAGATGAGGTGGCTATCCAGTGCCTTATAGGCATTCGTTCATGTTCATCTCCTACATCGTCATCCATACCGTCGATGTCTTCGGAGTCGAAGTCGAGCACGTCGTTTAAATTATCAACAGTGGCTACAAAGTGGGTGGTGGGTGGGCTTTGAATTTCTTCATCATCCGCATCCCAACCTTGTTGACCATAGTCTGGCCAGGGCTCTCCTGATAAAGAGAGAGACTTTAGTGAATTCAGAATATCGCCGAAGGGCGAGTGCTGAAAGATGTCTGCGATGGTGAACTCCATGATCGGCGCCCAATCGGGTTCGATCGGTCGGGGCGTGGAGGGCTCGGAGTCTGGAGAGGAGTCCGGCTCCTTGGAGTCACGGGCTTCGCAGAGAATAGGGCTGGTGTTCGGCTCGATCGCCGTAGAGATTGCATCCCCCGAGGCGGTGTCTAACCACCCATCCTCGATTGGTGTGATCGGCTCCGAGCTAGGGGTCGGAGCGGACACAGGTGCGGCCTCAAGGGCACTGTTCGGCGGCAGAGCTAAATCATGCCCATCGTGACAGTGCGGCGTGCTCGGCTGTGGCTCGAATCCGTCGAAGATCAAGTCTCCGCGGATGTCAGCCGTGTAGTTCAAACTTCCAAATCTGACCTGATGGCCAGGGGCGTAGCTTTCGATCTGCTCCAGATGACCAAGCGAATTGGCCCGCAGTGCAAAGCCGCCGAATACGAAGATCTGTCCGGGGAGAAAAGTCTCACCCTGGATCGCATCACTGTTGATGATCGGAGAAGCCATCGGGCCTAAAAGTGACGACACAGAGGAACTCTCAATGAAAGCACCAATGTCGGTGTCAAAACCGGCGGATCTCGAGTAGGGGGTCCCGAACTGTGCGTCTAGGCCGAATGGTAACAGGAGGCAGGGGACACAACGTTTTACCCAGGTTCGGGCCCCTCTTGATGGAGGTAAAACCCTACGTCCTACTTGATTAATATTGATGATATGGGTAGTACAAGAGTAGATCTACCATGATATCAGAGAGGCTAAACCCTAGAAGCTAGCCTATGGTATGATTGTTTTTCGTCCTACGGACTAAAACTCTCCGGTTTATATAGACACCGGAGAGGGCTAGGGTTACACAGAGTCGGTTACAATGGTAGGAGATCTACATATCCGTATCGCCAAGCTTGCCTTCCATGCCAAGGAAAGTCCCTTCCGTGCACGGGACGAAGTCTTCAATCTTGTATCTTCATAGTCCAGGAGTCCGGCCGAGGGTATAGTCCGGCTATCCAGACACCCCCTAATCCAGTACTCCCTCAGACGCGCTTGTCTGAAATGTGGGAAAATTACGAACTTATCCCCCATTTAAAATTGCAGACATCACGTCGGTTGGGGATAGGACGGTAATCTCGCATCTCCCAAATATTTGCCAGTAGGGATTTCGGGTGAGGAGAGGGTGTTTTGCCGCCCACGGTTGGCGCCCACGGTGTATGAACGAGGCTAACAGGTAGGGCGGTTGTGTCACGTCTGAGGGAAGTTACACATCTGCCCCTATTTAAACTATTTGCCTACATCGATTTTGGGCAAGGAGAGTTTTCTTGCCGCCCACCGTGTATGAATGGGGAAATAGAGGGAGAGACACATGTCTTTTGAACGAGCTCGAATCAAATGTGTTTTGCCGCCCACGTTTGGCGCCCATCATGTCAGAATGGGCTTAGAGGCGGTCGTGTCACGTCTAATTGAAGTTACTAGTCTACTCCTATCGACAGCAGTGTAAATCCGGTCGATAAGGATGTCAAAGTGTCAGGGGTAGACAGTAATTGCCATCTCGCAAACACTTCCTTTGGGCGGCACACAAATGATAGTGTGTGTTTAGCCACTTCGTTCAAAACATGGGAGAATTAGCATTCACGTTTTCCCTGGGCCCTGGCAACTAAATTCAAATCCAATTTGTATTCGATTACGAATATCCACCGGTAATTCTATGTTTTGTTATTTATTTCTTCAAAACCACAGCAAAGATTTATTCCACCTTTATATATGATTATGATTTAGAAATGCCGTGATCTTCGAATTCAGTAGGTTGGATACACTTTGAGTCAAACAGTTATTTCATCCAATACAATATGCTCACATAAAAAATAGTTCACCTTATTCAATCATACAAGTATTGAGGATTACCTCGCCTAAAAAATTCGGGTCATTACAACACATGGACAACATAGGGGGTCTTACAACATAATACATTTAGGAGACATGACACAACATGCAAGTACAATAACGTATTGACAATTTCAACTAGTATCTATAGAAGAACTGGGATTACCCTGGGCTTCAGATAGTAGAAACAGCAGGACCTCCTCCATCTTCAAATGCAGCATTCTTACTTCCTCCAATTCTTGGGTTGCTTGCATAATGTGTGCAGCTAAGTTCATAATTTCCAGCCTCAAGATCAAGATTACCTCAGTCATGGCAGCCAGACCATCTCTTTCTACCTCTAGTACATCCTCAAGAACTATAATATATGTGCTCAGACTGCTCTCCGGTGGTGTTACCTCTGAACTGCTACCATGTGGTAACATGGATAGCGCACTGCTTCCACAAATAGATTCTGGGGTTGAGCATTTGCCCTAGTGTGAACGGCATCCTGAAAGGTTTCCGCTGGACATAAGTAAGAGATAGTTATCGCATGATTAAGGCAGTAAGCTTACATGGTAAATGACATACGAATTATTGCCGAGCATGGCAAGCTATATTTAAATGGTTCAAAGCAACATCAGCCGAAAAGAAATTAAAATGGTAAGATGAAACTTGAAAGGGAGTGTACCACCGCTATATTTAAGTTTCCCAGGCATCTAAGCAGTTCAAATAATCTGAGAAAGCACTTAACAGTGTGGCCTCATATAAACTACGAAGACAGTCTTGTGATGAAGTTCAGAGGAAAATTTAAGGACTCAAATGAACTAGGCATGCATTTCTTTATGATAGTACAACAGACACTACTGACATATTGGCCAACTCAGGTATAGCCTAATAAGTAATAAACAAGCATTCAAATCAAGCAATACATCAAAGCAGAGAACTGAACTATTTGTAATTCTGTAGGATTATAGGTTGAGGGCAGAAGCCAAGAAAGCAGCCCACACGCATTACATTTCACATGTACTAAAACACATTGGCTTACCATATGTTGTTGTGAAGCCTCGATGTTGTTGCAATGTTCTTTGAAGATATCGTCAGCATCCGGTGGTTGCAAATCTAGTTGTTGTAGTTTATTCTGCACCCTCTATTTAGGTCAAATTAATTTTAATCGCATGCACTGGTTCGAATTTATCATCAATGGTTCATCTAAACTAATGAAAGAAGGGTGTGTGCTTACACGACAATATATCTGCTTCACTATATTTTTATGCTTGTTCGTGGTGCCAGCCCCAAAAGAACAAATATTTTGCTTGATGGGGTTGGCAGCTCCATAATTAATCCTTACTTATGAATCCTGTTATCCAAACAAGTTGGAGTAGGCTAGATATGAAACCCTTTCACGAGGACTTACCAGGAGGTCACCCATCCTAGTAGTACTCTCGCCCAAATGGGTTTCATACCCAAAAGACTAGCTAGTTTTTAATTAGTCATGCAACTTGGGAAGATCAAGAACACACAAAAAAGTAATGAACGGAGGCTCGGAGCAGTGATGTAATAGCTAGCATTAGAAAATGTAGGGTAAAACAAACAAAAAGCAACGGAACCACATGCTAGTTTGCTGATGTGTAATTAAGCATAGAGAACATGAAGCAGTCTGATGGAACCAATAGGTTGCATCAGAACAACACCATTATCATAAATATAGCCTGCAAGAAGTAAAATAGTAGGCAATGATATCTAGGAAGTACAATAATACTTAGGACAAAACTAAAGCATATTAACTATATGTGCACTGGTATGTAATTTAGCACATGTAACATGTTCACTGCCGGAAGTATGGCCCTACAGGTGCAAGCAGAATAACGTGTCTCATGAAAAATTGAATGATGCCCTGAGGAAATTCAAAGGTGCAGTGCTTATGCTAAGAAAGTGAGCGTAGGCGGCGGCCGTTGGATAATAGTACCTGATTCTCGGCGGTGTATGGGTATCATTGTCATACTTGATAGGTAAGGATCGTCGATGGAGCTCGTGTTGCGGTTGAGTTTTGGCAGGCTGTCGTCGTCGCTGAAGCAGCTCCGGTGCTTCGGTTGCGGCGCCTCTCGACATACAAGAAAGCTCATCTGTGGTAAGTGAACAGTTGCACGATAAAGAAGAGAAAAACCAAAGAAGTACAAATCAAAATAACCTGATGGAGTTGAATATGGCGTCCGTGGAGCGGGTCTGGTGCAGTGGACGAAGGCTTTGGCGGGCGCGGTGTACAGTGCTTTCGGTGAGGCTGATCTGTTGCGGCGGACGAGGGCTTGTATGAAGGGCCAGCGATGGGGCGGACGATGGAGTCAGTGAAGGGCCTACACTGTGGTGGACGAGGGCGCCGGTTAAGCAGATCCGGTGTAGCGGACCATGATGGCGGTCAAGGAGATCTGGATCGGTGGACACGCCAGTCGATGAAGCAGCTCCGGTGAAGTGGTGAGTTGGCAGTTGGGGTTTCCAAGGTGCGGAAGGTAGATCCGGCGGGGTGTGAGGTCCACCGCTGCGGTGGAGGACTAGATTCGGTGGCTTGGCATGGTTGGGGGTCGGGGAGGGGAAAGGGGAGGGGCTCTGGGGAAGAATGTTGGGGGCAAGGTGGGGAAAACAATGGAGTTACCAAAGCAGCCCTTTTCCGTTCATGTGGTAGGGGTAAAACAAGAATATCGCAGGGCTAAACTTTCGGGCGCGAGATATTTCGATGTGAGCTGGAAGTTTGAAAGCTTTTGGCGCCTGAAATTATAAGTGTTATGCTCTTGTACGACCGACTATGATATCATGGCCGAGAATTTATTTGTTTTGCACCCAAAAAAGTGCATGTTTTGAAAATCAGTGTCTCCAACTCGAAACTTAGATTGTCCATTCAATTCAAATATGGATCATTGAGCTAGTACAAGTAAATACTATCATACGGTCCAATTCAAATGAAATTCCAAATGTGTTTATCCCAAATACGATGACAAAAGCAAAAATGTGTATGTGTATGAATAAAGTTGATGATTATAAAGTTTGAACATGCCTGTATGTGTATATCTCTAGGTTTGATATATGAATTTGAAATCATGAAATCCTGGCTTAAAAAATGTACCTCCATTTAAATGAATTACAAAAGCTAATGATGGAGTCGAATTCCAATATTCCAATATAGGTCTCTTATCACTTTGTCTCTTGGGCATGCACACATCTCTTCCCCCACTCTCCAGGTCTCCCGGCATCTCTCTTTCCCAAGCACACACACTATGTAGAGTGTATCTTTCTCATACACACAAAACATCGCCCCCAAACGTCTATCTCCCTAGTTATTTGGTTCTAGCACACTCACCTCACACACCACCTCGACTGCAAACAAGCACACTTTGTCTCCTTGTGCACCACTCTCCTCTTTCTATATCTCCCACATGCGGACCCACCCCAGCTCCTTCGATGTATACATATATACCATGACTCTTTCCATAGCTCCCTAACGTATCATCGTTCTCAATCTCGCATGTTGTTCTCTACACCATCTATTCTTGACCTCTCATGAAGTCTCTATCACACACACGATGACTCGCTTCCCTTGCTTCTCCGTACATAGTCAACATTGTCTCCCTATCTATACGCCACTTATGGACAGAAACGACCCCTCTCCCCCATATTTCCCTCTCTTTCTCTCTCTCTCTCTGTCTCTCTCTCTCTCTGTCTCTCTCTCTCTCGCTTTCACACCCCTCTCTGACACACACTCGATGTCTCTTCCATATAGTCTGCTCCCCGCCCGCACCCATGCTATCCCGCTACTGCACATGCCTTTGTCTCTCTTTGACACACATGTCACACCATTCGTCCTTCCCTTATATTAGGTTCACATCATGAGTGGTCTCTCTACTCCACATACACACACTCCCTCTCACACACAAACGCGCGCACAAACGCACACAAACACGCACAAACTCCCATCTAGCCATCTGGATCCTTCTTTTAAGACACACACCTTGCATATTCTCTACAGCTCTAGATATGTATATACCCCCTCTCTAGCTTAGATACACACCAAAATTCTCCATCTCCTTAACTCACACATCTCTCCCCATGCACGCATGTGTTTCTCACACACTCACTCTCTGATTATGTCTATTAGTCGTCAACCCGTGCTACGGCATGAGCTAGTACTATATCAATAGAAAATTTACAGTATCATCTTCATTTTACAATGTAATATAGCATCATTCATATGTAAAGTTTAGACGGATGGAAGTTTCTCTATTTGCACCTTAGGGAGATAATTATCGTGTTTTTAGAAAAAATTCAATGAAGTGTTGTCATGTTTTCCTATTAGAGAAAAATTTCCCTTCTAGTGTCCCTTATTTTTTCGGAAATAAGAAATCTCGAATAAAAAATTTAATCAAGTCTCATCATGAAAATGATGATAATTCTAGGAAAATTTTAGATCCCAAATTTTAGGCCAAAAAACATATAACTCTATAAAATTTATGATTATCTTAATATATGCACACATAGAAATCAATCTAGGTTTACCTATAGTATAACAAATCTTTAAAAGAAAATTGATTAAGTATCAGAATATATATATATATATTCCATACTTGGAAGAATCATGTGAACCCATGCTCCAAGAAAAAAAATATAGTTCACCACTCATTTATTCATCATGAGTATAGTGGATTAAAAAGAAAGACATGTACCATTTATAAGTTATAAACGCATTTTGGAACGAACCATATGTAGTAGAGGCACTCTTCACAAAAGTTTAGTAATAGCACATTGGCCGATCTGCATGTACTTCGCATCGAGAGACATCAGATATAACCGACGTGTCACATTTGGAGACACTGGATGTGGCCGGCACCCTGCGGCGTCAATGAGGATGTTATTGGCGTAGTTGATCAAGGTTTCCTATTCTCATGTCCCTTAATTGTCATTGCTTCTGCTTTCATGCTCCGAGGAATAACTAAGGCATATATCAATCGATTTCTTTTACAATCGTCATGACTCTTTGATGTTAAAGAACTATGTACGTATGTACTTAGGTTATTTCCTACTACTCAAGAACTGCTCATGAGTAGTAAGCAACATCATCGATCTTCGATGGATAATGACAATCATGTTTTCCATGGTTGAAAAACATGCTCATAGCAGGACAACAGGAGAGGATGGATTGAACTATACCTCTTTTTTAGATCGATTCCAGCGGTTGATGGAACATTAAGGGCAACGTTGATGCCCTGAAGAACATACGGCGTGTCAAAGAGGAGGATTAGGAAAAGCGGCGGTAGGGACTCTAGATGATGCGCCATCAGGACGAGCGGCGAACTGAAGAATTATTTTTACGGCAGCAAGCGGATGTGTTTTTATTTCTTTGGATTCAAAATCACACATGAGAGTTTATTTAATGGAAATCAATCAGATGCGACATAAGTATGGCTTTCCTTTGGAGAACATGATAGGACACTGTATTTTTTTTGAGACGGGACACTGCATTTTTTTTATCTGGAAAGCGGTTCATCTTTTCTTTTGAGAGATTATTAGATCGAGTCACATGTGGGTCATTTATTTCAGGAAAGGAAGCGTGCTTCTGGGAGAACATGCATGATAGGACGCTCTGCGTCTTTTTTCTTTTTGACGGGACGCAGTACATTGTTTTGTTTACGGGGCGGTCGTCTTCTTTTTTTAGTCGTTCGTCTTTCCTTTTGACAGATTAGATCTAGTCAAGTGGGGGTGATTTTTTTTTCAACAAAGGAAACGTGCTGGGAAAACATGCATGATAGGACGTTGTACATCTTTTTTTTTCTGACACGACGGTGTACACTATTTTTTTAAGGGACGCTGCTCGTCTTTTTTTAGTCGTTCATCTTTTCTTTTGATAGATTGGATCGAGTCACATGTACATCTATTATTTTGTTTATTTACGGGCGATCATGTATAGGATGTCTCTTTTCTAATTGTGTCACGCGTACATTATTTTGTTTATGGGCGATCATGTATAGTGTCCACCTAGATTTTACTTGGCCAAAAATTTATTCATGGACATGACTTTTGCGGGCAATTAGTAGCATCGTCGAGTTTGTCCCCCTTTTCCGTTGGATTGGAATCTTCATGGTTGGAGGCTTCCTTTTTTTGAGGAAACGGATGGATCTTATTTTTCCTTTTGGTTCACTAAGGTTGAATGTGTCATATGACTTTTTTATGTGACGTCGGGACCATCTATATTACGTATGTTTTCCTTTTATCCTGAACGTATATTCTACAATCCAACAGTGCAATTAATACTAATGATGTAAATTAATGACAGTACTTGAATGGTGCCTCCAATTAGTAAATATAAGATAAGATGTCTCTCCACGTTACACAACACAAAGCCCCATGTACATGTCTCTCTCTATCCTCCACACACATAGACACAAAGAATCTATTATTGTTGCCTCAATCTCTAGACATATCACACACGCACACTCTCTCTCTCTCTCTCTCTCTTGCAAACATGCTTAGCAAGGGTTTCCCTGTGAATAACTTACCGTCTATTCATTAACAGTCGTGGCAGTACGGCAAATACGAGACGTGAAAAGAATAAATCTACACGTGCCTAGACCATCTAGTATGACTACTAGGACTAGAGCAAGCCGAAAGCGCGCCGCCACCACCCCCTCCTCATCGGAGATGGGAAAACCTTTGTTTTACACAGTCGAGAAGTCATTGTGCTAAGGCCCCACATGTTGTGTCATTGAATAGAATGTAGGTCCTAGTTTACGGAAACAAGCTAGTATCGATAATACATTTGTATCTCCATACTTATATTTCTTCTCTTATAAAAAAACCGGGTTGGTGATGATGGTATGCATGCCATCTTGCAATAGACCGTCCGATCTATATCTGATGGATGGAAATTAAACTAAAAGATACCCGCACCTCTCTCCACATTTGCAGACAAAGCCTTCCCTCATTCATCCTTATCTCCAACAACCTCATTGTTGAGCAATTAAAAAGGAAGCCTCTGGAACAAACTGGCCTGGTGGCCGCTGCCGGCATCGTCCATCCCCTTGCCTCCACTCAGTCCGACCACCAATCACCACCATGCCCCACTACTCTTCACCTTATCTCCTCTTTCACGAGATATCATTAGTTTTTAAACATGGGATTACTCCTACATGGGTCAATCACAACAAGTGTTTTATAAAAATATGCATCTTGATGTTTCGTGCAATGCACGGACGTCTTGCTAGTACTCCTACAGAAGACTAAGTTGGTGATGATGGTGTGTCTGCCATCCGTCATTTCTGACCATTAGATCTACATCTAACGACTGTGAGGTAAATTGCTGCCTTGTCTCACCAACATCCCACTTATCTACCAATTTGTAGAAACAACCCATAATTAGTATCTTGAAACCAGCCACACCCCTCCCTCACCTCACCAAAACAGCCCAAGGAATATTTTCTGATTGAAACATAATATATCTCTACTGATATCTACACTCTTCTAAAAAACTGAGTTGGTGATGATGGTGTGCCTGCCATCCTGCAATATAGACCGTCCGATCTATATCTGACGGATAGAAAGCAAACTATGACAATTTTGCAAAACAATACCCACACCTCTCTCCACATTTGCAGATAAGGACTTCCCTTGTTCATCTTCGTCTCCCACGAGATTAACAGCTCGTATAAATGCATCTTGATATTCCATGCAATGCTTGGGCCTCTTGCTAGTATGTATATCAAAATTAGAGTGTTTTGTATCAAGTTTTTGAATAAGTCTTATTCAAATTATGATCCGTTGCAACGCACTTGAACATTGCTAGTATTTCCAACCATTCCAAAAAATGCTAGTATTTCCATAGTTTCAAGTTTTCCATCAAGATATTAGTCACCCATGGTTGATATTTACTTTCAATCACGTACAAATAGGCACTATGTAACTAGCCTTGCTTATTGGCTTCCAAAGCTTAACTTTCACTCCTACTTACAATATGTAGAGTATTTAACAAAAAACTACCACTTTCAACCAGCCCTAGGAAGAAACTATTGTACAAAAATAGCAAAAACATAACCAAAATTTCTTAATCCATGCCAAAAACTACTACCTAGTGCCGATTAGGCTCGTTTAAACCCGTTTATGATAGGGTTGGCCCACACGTCCGTGCTGATGAGGCAGCTTAAAACAACACATTTTGTTTGACTGTTGACACGAGGGACCCACATCTGACCTTCTATCTTGTTATATTCCCCCTCAAATCATTATTTTTCCTAAACATTACTTCAAACATTACTGATGCGTGTTTGGCGGTGGCTCCGGTGATGAGGGAGTTGGCCGCCGCTCCGCCGGACGGGCCAGATGCCGCACTGGCCTCCGCACAGGTTGGCAGGCTAGCCTGGGCGTGGCTCGCATGCGAGGAAGCCACCGCGCTGGCCTTCACTCGAGCCAGATGCTGTCTTTAGCGCGGTGCGCACAAGCAAGCCGCCGCGCCGCCGTGCCAATCTAGCTAGCAAACCTTGCAGACAAGCAGCTGGACGGAGCTATCTTGGCTAGCTAGATGCCGCGAGCGCCGGACGGAGCTGGCATCCGGGCTGCTGCAAGATGGGCTCCGCACCTCTGGCTATTTTGACCTCGCCTTCTGCTGGCGGTGGTAGCTGCGTCCCATGGCCAAGGATGACTAGGTGAACGGGCCGGAGGTAGGAGGTCACTCGGAAATTTTTGTGCAGACTGACATGTAGGTCCCACAAGTCATAACGCCTAACTTGCCAGTCGAATGGAAGGCGTTGACTTAAGGGGCGACATGGGTTGAATGCCTATAACAGCACTTTGTAGAGTAGTCGTTTCTTGGTAGGACTAGTTGGTAAGGGCATGTACAATGGTTGATAAGGTAGTCTTATCTTAAGTCTGCCATGTATGCAAGAGGTAGTAGTTTCTTGGCATTATTATTGGTTTCTTTGCATTATTAGGACATCTCCAACATTTTGTATGTTAGCTTGTTGGTAAACTATGCCATTTCATCACAACACCTTAACATACAACAACTCCAATGGATTGTATCTAGTTTACCAAATAGGATGTGAGATAATAAATAAGGTGCTCTCTCATTCTACATTGGAGCTTGTGCAAGGGGTGTTGGTTCATGTACATACAACCTTCCTCTCTTCCCTCATTTATTGTATGACACATCATCAAAAATCCTATGTGGAAAAATCTACAAACAACTATCTTACAACCATTAGATATGCTCTTAGTGGTTTCTTGTAAGGAACAATGTACTACTAGTGACAAAAGGCGATTCTAGGTTGCGTTGTACTCCAACGAGTACTAATAGTGGTCACGGGAGTGTATACCTCGTTTTGTGGGTTTGATCCCGGCCGAACGCATGATGGCCTTTTTTTCAAATAGTAACTTTGCTGTGAGTCAATATTGTACACGGGTAGTTTGATTTTCGAAGTCGAACGGACCTGTCGCACCACAATCTGGGTGCACTGGATAGCCCAGCCACGTGAACGGGTTTTCCTTCCCATCATCTCATGGCTCGCATGCTCGCCCTAGCCGCACCTCGCTTGAAGCGTCCTCATCAGCTAGTATCGTATTTAAACTAGCACCTCCCAATTAAGCCCGAGGAGCCGGAAAAGCCTGGCGCGACATTGGGAACTATGCAATATGGCTCTCTACGTAAAGTGCTAGTACTCTACTAGTACTCTGTAGCTTGTGGAGTTGCACACATGGACTTCACTCCATTATTGTCTCTTAAAAGAAATTCCTCTTGACGTGATTTTTTTTTGAAACGGAGGCAAAAGCTTTGTCTCATCTCATTCATAAAGAAGGAACTACTAACAAAGTTCGACGAGATCCATTACACCTCCACAAATGGAAGTGAAAATCCTAGTCTCGCTGTATCAAATAACTCAAATGTTCTTCCCCCGCAGTAACCGTCGCTGATAAATAGGATGCTAGTGTGTGCGTGAGAGGAGCGGCTGAGTAGGCCAGCTACGCGCTTGAATAGAGCACCGAGAGTACCCACTACGCAGGTGTACTTTCCCTGCATTGATAGTACATCGATGGTTCTAGAGAACAGTACTACCCTCCACTTCCAACTGTAGCTCCTTGGCCCTGAGATTAAGAGTTCAAAACTGGTGCACTATACTAGAAGCACAGTACATCGCACTACTAGTTGAGAAAGTAGTACTAGTACTGCTACAGTAGGAGTACGTAGTAAATAATAGCCTCACCCCTTCGCTAAGGAAGAGATCGAGGAGCTACAGTTGGAAGGGACGAGGCCCTACGGTTACTATGCTCTTATCTCCTCCTCGCCAGTTCCCCTCCCCCCGAAGAGAAGGTAGTTTGTTGGTGCTCCCATGGATTCGCCAGGCGGTTCTCCTCCTTGTCGGGGCAGCGAGACCTTGGACGACGATCCTCTGGGAGAAATCGCATGCCGCTCTGACGTCCTCCCCGCCGCAAGACTCGGTGCTTCCTGCACCAACCTTTTCAAGATAGTGCTTAAACAAGCATGGGAAAAGTCCATGCCTATTGGTCTTCCATGTGTCCTCAAGGAGAAGGTTCTTCTATGGGACAATCCTTCGAACAGTCCACCGTTCCCTGGCCATGGTTGAACATTGACTCCGCTAGAGTTGCCGACATTGAGAGGTAGTCGGATTTTTTCCGATGAGCAGGTCAGTCATGGAGTTTGATCATGTAGTACTTAGTTATACAATTTACATCCCATAATTTCTCCGCTGCCCACCGTCTTATATATAGGTCTGGGTCGGTGCCAACGAAGATTGGCTTGCATACCTCCGGCCAGATACCACCATCATTTTGCACAACATCCACACCAGTGTGGCCATTTCCGTAGACCCCTTCTCAACCATTGGGATCGGCCTTCCGGACTGGCTGGGCTTGAATACGTATGATGATGCCTACATGAGATTGAAGAAGATAGCAATTGCAGACCCATCGACAAAGCAACGTGGCTACGACGATTACTATGTCATCGTGGTGTTCGACATAAGGATTGTCATCAATGCAAGAGGCAGTAACGGCAGAGGCTGGCGCATGTTGGCTGCGGCAGATTTGTACCCCTTCACGTTCGAAGACGTCATGCGCCATCTAGGCCGCATCTTCGCGGTGACAAGCCAGGGGACTTGTTTCATCTGGTTGCCATCCTATGGTACGGGAGATTACAAACGAAGTGCACAAACCATAATTTGCATCCCTAATGGTACTCCATTATTTTGCAAGGACCAGTCATCCCCCGTTCAAAATAAGATCACCGATCCTGGATGTGCATTTGCATCCGCGATTCGGTCTAACCTGGAACCTTGTAGCTGACTTTGGCATATTGGGATCAACTATCTTAGTAGTCATTACCCATGGTACCACTGATGTGCAACATGGTCACACAATCTACCACGATCGGACCGTCACCATCTACCCAGGTATTCCATTTAGTATTATATTTTTTTAACCCTATCGCCTTTTCCTTTGTTGTTGTACTACTTACTAGTACTAGTAGGAGTACTTTCTACCTTGGAGGATGCGTATAGCTAGCTAGGACCTTGAAGACTTGGACCCACTGACTGCCACCATTTTAGTTTTTTCCATGTCTTACTATCTCATCCATGTAGCCAAGAGTGGCTATATATAATAAGCCTGTTATTTTACTTCCTCTGTATCGGAGTAGTACTATTTGCTGCACAGTATTACTGACCGCCATATTTGAGCACAACATTATTATGCATGGACCTTGACTGTGTATGTCACCATGTGTATAGATTTAGGATGACGCGTGTACCAGATGAACGGCACCGAGTTCGACCCCCGTGATGCTACATGGGTGTCGAGGAACACTCTTGGAGAGTACTTGCTTTTCATTTGGGAAAACTACCCCATTGTGAAACGGATGCCACCTTCCGTGCACGACACCGAAGGCCTGCCGTTGATGAAGCATGGTTGTGTCTTTAGTGCGCACCGCCGGATGAACAACATGCTGGGACACGCTATCCCTGATTTATGCCGCTTCAGTTTGGATGAGTCTCCATCGTGTGGAGCCGGACTAGAAAGTTGTGACAATGATTCCCGTTGCCCACCGCTATGGATCGTGCCATCCATGAAGAACACCTGGGACTGGAACTTGGAGGAGGACATGTAGCCCATCTATAACGGGTAAGTGGGGTATGGTAAATTCTGAACGGTAGCACTGTGAATATATGTAGACTAGTCGTGCACAAATTTATCACATGAATTGGAGATGAATTTGTGTGGCATACTGGCATTTGTCCTTTAGAATTTATTACTAGTAAATGTGCTATGTGTATGTGCAACTTGTGTGGTTGTTGCACGGGATCCAACACGCTCATTGAGAAAAAAAGGTGGCACAACTTTGGATATAGGTTACATGGCGGCATCATATAGTAGCATCGTTCGCTATAGTTGTAACTCCTACTAGGAAGACAACTCCTATAAAACCTTGTGCTTGGCTCTTTGCCTCTTCGGGAGGTTCAACAGTTCATAGTCGTGTGAACCTTGCACTTGGCTCTTTGCCTCTTCGGAAGGTCCAACAATGATGATACTACAGTACAATATGCTTCTGGCAATCTGACACCGATTGAACTGCTACACGTCCACCGCGAGGGCAAGGGCGAGCGAGAGGGAGAGGGAGAGGGAGAGGGCGTTGTAGTCAAAACCCTCTCCTCGTCTTGCGAGCCACCGCGCGCGTGGGCGAGGGAGAGGCGTAGTAAGCAAGCTTCTCCTCGTTCGGCGAGTTGACGGGACACATCAAAGCAGTACATGTACTAGTCCGTTCCAGTTAAATATGGCTTAATTTGAAACGATCACTAGCTCATCATAGAGCATCGTATTGCACCCTACTGACCGGCCACATAGTCGACGTGGCACTTTGTTGACTAGTTAAATTGTCACCTGGTTTCTGGGTCCCACCTGTCAGTTGGTAGAGCAAAGAAATCAGTTGAACAAAACTTTACACAGGCGCGACAAGAGTCCAACCCTTGCGCGCGAACCACCCCGGTTGTGTATGTGAGTGCATGCACGTGTACTCCCTCGGTCTTCCAACAAAGAGTGTACATTGGCTAAAAAACAAAGAGTGTACATCTACACTTCCAATGCATTTAGCCTTTAATCTAAAATAGATATTGATTGACTAATGCACCAACTTGTGCTCTAGCTATAGGCTACATGTCCATCCTTAATTACATCATGCAACAACCTTCATTTAGTCTTCTTCCCTCAATGGTCGCATGCTCACATAAACCTACTACTTTTGGGCATTAATTATGCCCTGGTCAATGTGTAAATCTCTAAATGTACAGACTTTCACGGACGTAGGGAGTAGGTTGAGCACTTGAGCGTGAGCGTGTGTGTTGCATCGGTTGCTGTGTGCCGCATGGGTGCGTGAGTGTTGCGTGCGTCCATGTGTATGTGTGAGTTTTGCATGTTGCATGAATGCATGCATGCATGAGGCTTTTACTCCCTCCCATGACATGTTCATATTTCAAGCTTCCTCTGTTCCCTCCATATTGTGATACTCCCTCTATTCCCAAATACGGAGTAAAAGCCTCCCTCTATTCCCACGGAGTATTTATCTCTCTAGAGATTTCAACAAGTGACTATGTACGGAGCAAAATGAGTGAATCTACAATCTAAAATATGTCTACATACATCTGTATGTTGTATTCCATCTGAATGTCTAAAAAGACAATATGTAGGAACGGAGGAAGTAGCAAATAAACATTAAGTTCTCTTGTTTTTCCCTCCTTGGTCACGGTGCACAACCAAAGATCACTCACCTGGATGGAGGGAGTAGATGTTCAAAGTTTGACACAAAATTAATGAATTGGTAAACATAATTTTTTGAGGGAAACGAGTGCATTAATTGAGTGTTTTTGCAAACTACAAAAATTATTCCACCACTCATCATCTACCTTGGTTGATGAGATTTTTGAATTGAGCCCTATAAACCGGAAAGGAGGTAGTACTAGTACTCCTACATTATTGGCGCCGGGTGCCTTGGCCCATGTTTCATCTTGTTGGATAGGATGCATCGGTGCTTACATGGGGTGTTAAGCACATTAAAAACTTTAGCAACTAAAGCTCCCAATGCTTACATGTATAGGTTCTTAACTTGTTGGTGCTAAGAATCCTTTATCTAATGATTTTGTAACTAAAGTTCTTCATGCATTGGTGGGATTCTTCCATTTAAGTCTTTTGTCTAGGTTCTCGCACTTAGTACTGGGGTCACCACACTTATCTCTCCTCTTAATTACCTTGCCGCATCAGACTTTTTGCCTACATGGTAGACTTAGCAGCTGTACAAGGCAGAGCATTGGGAGGGTCCCGAGCATACAGGCATAGGGATACTGCAGATAGGAAGTCTTCGTGATACATTATTCCCCATCTCGCTCAGAGAGAACTATTCAGCTAGTCTTTACAGTGAAGTGACAATACACGCTGCAACAGATGGGACACTTGATTAATAAGCTAAACCAGTGTGTTGGTGTTACTAAATCAGACTTACCCAGTATTGCCATCATGTTTGCCAGTGGAGCACGCTTCCGCAAATACGACTACGCACCTCTCTCCTCCATTAACTGACACATGGGCCCTCTTGAGGTAGACCTACATGGCATCGGCATAACTATTTACACTCCGAAGGACGGTATATCCTGGTAGTATTACTAGTAGAATTGAGATTTAATGCACTTTCTTCCCCGTCTTTCACTCTTCTTCCTCCTCTCTTCCCCATCGTGGGCTGCACACCATTTCCCCCCGCTCACTGCTTGCCCGCCTGCGCCATCTTCCTTGGTAGCTCGCACGTACCATATCCCCCCGCTCACTGCTCCGCCACACACGCCATCTTCTTTGCTCGCCCACCCGAATCCACTTCTCCGCTGGCTCGTAGGCACCGAAAACCCTAGTCACTCAGCGCCCTAAAAAACCCTATGGCAGAAATGAGTGGCATGCAAAGCCGCGACTGGAATTCCCTCCCCGATGTTCTCTTGGAGTAGATCTGTAATCCTATGGACCTACTCAGCACCGTCCGTCTGGCCGCATGCTCGGTGTCTTTGTACCGTCTACTTGTCTGCAACAGCCAGCTCTTTTCAAGACACCCTGCTTGCTGATGCCCGATCCTCGCAGGTGGCCTAGACACCGACTTGACGATCCTACGGAGGTTGCCGTGGTGCCCCTCGAGACGCTACCACTACCCGTCCACCTGTCCTTCATGCGCGGCCACTACTGAGCGGGCATGAAGGCCAACTAGATCATCCTCATCCACCAATCCGATAGTCCATGGCGTCTCATGGATATCTACACCCAGCGAGAGATCACCCTTCCATCATTGGGTACCGCAGCCATCGAGCGTCGCTGCCCGCCGGACACTCCTTCCTACTACGCACGCGACGCTCAGTCGACCTCTATTTGCTGAAGCTTGTAATCTGTGAAGTGCCCACACCATCACAAGACTACATGGATTACAATCTCATTGCCGTGTTCAACATGGGATTAGTCTATCTATAATACGGTCGCCATACATGGTTATGGCTCATCGTCGATCCTCTTCACCGAACATTTCTATCTGATGCTATAGTGGACGATGGCATCGTTTATGCGGTCGACACATAGATTGGCTGCCTATACTAGTGGAATCTATCGTCGTGTAATTGTTCTATCTCATCTCATCTTTATCTTAAGAATACGGCCGCCTATTCATTGTTACAAATTTAGAATATATAGTATGTCTATGACCACATCATTGCTATATGTTCCTCTCATTTCCTAGATTTTTATGACCACACATGTTATTGTTAGAGTTGATATGAGAACAATTGGCACCTAATGATTGTTAGAATAGATATTATGAGTATAACATCATGATTGCTATATGTTACTCTCATTTCTAGGATTTTTATAACAACGCATGTTATTGCTTAGAGTTGATATGATAACTATGGTAGAATATGAGTAGGCCCTGTCATATCTATTTTCCTCTCATTATTACATGATGTTTGAACCATGATATATTGCTAGACTAGCAATGTGCCCGTGCGTTGCAACAGATCCAATATAGAATAATACATATTCCCAAACTTGAAAGAAGAACACTATAGTTTCGTGTATACATCACTAAAAATATACTCGTATTACGTTTCACTCAAAATATATTCCTTGTGGTTGTTTTGATGAGGTGGGGAGGGATGTGGTTGGTTTCAAGATACTAAGGGGTTTCTGCAAATTGGAGCAGCGGAGTGGGGTCTTGTTGCAAAAATGCCACGACTTACATCACAGTCGTTAGATGCAGATCTGATGATCAGAAATGACGGATGGTAGACACACCATCATCACCAACTGAGTCTTTTATAGGAGTAGGGAATATGAAATCCATTGGCTTATTTTTTTAACTTGGGGTCTGATTATGACCACGGCATTGCAATTATCTGTCTATGATATGTGTCACTATTATAATAATCTTAATTCCACACATACTTTGAACATGATTGTTTATTTTTGTCCTTTTTGTCTCCAATTTGAATTGCTACAGCAGACACAAATGTGCTAGCCTTCATGATTCCAGGACCTAGAATTATACCAGCCGATGGGTGGTGGTTTATCGCTTGTTCAGCTGACGGTGGTCAATTGATGCTCATTTGCACATACCAAAATGACCAAACCATTTCATTAAACTACATGCAGTACAATGCCTGGGGCGTTCGTGACATTGATGGCTATGGCTGCTTCGTGTTCGAGAAAGATCCCAGCACCATTGGGCCAGGCGTATTCAACTGGAGGCAGGTTTACAGCCTTGGCAACCACTCCATGTTCCTCGGGCTCAATTAGCCGATCATCCAACCAATCATAGATCATATCACCGGCGATGATTACCGTGCTATGCAACTTCCATTCGCCAGGGGGAACTGTGTTTACACATCATACCATGGGTTTCATGAATGACCATACCCAGAGATTCGTCAACACAACTTGTTGCCAGATAATCTTCAGTGTGTGAAAGGCATCAAGCTTCCATGCGATGGATGGATTTTGCAAACCCGACATGCGGCGATGTGGTTCATGCCAACAGCAAATATGCACAACTTGATTCGTACTAATCTCTAGACTGAGCCATGTATCCTGTTGCTGTAGCATGACCCTCTTTTGTTGGATATTATGTACTGTTGTTAGTTTGAAGCACTCCTCTGGTTTTAAGGATAGATACCTTTCTGGGATCAAGTGCATCCTAACTCACCTGCATAGGATGTACTGATAATGATGATGGAGATGATGTGCAGAAGCTATATGTATATATATATATCAATTAGGCTTCAAGTGTGTACTTGTTGGTGAAAGTGTTGTCCAATGGGAAGTCTGTCGCACAGCCTTGTAACTTCTTACCCCATATCTAAATTTGTACTAGTCCTCTATACCGTATATTGCGCTACTCATACTACTAACTCCCTCATGGTTTACTGGTCCCCTTCGTAATTTGTGTAAAATTTTGACCATAAATTTCACTAACTAAATGTTAATGCATGTCACAAAAAATATATCATTTTATTCGTATTTGAACATAGTTTCCAATGGAATAATTTTTGGTGACATGCATTGACATTTTGTTAGTTAAACCTATGGTTAAAATGTGACACTAAATACGACTAGTAAGTAGTACAGTAGCAGTACTAGTATACGTCGGTCAAATTATTCATCAAGTCCTCACATTGAATTGACGTGACAACACGCTACGCGTGAGGTGACACAAGAATCCCAGCGGCGTGTTCGGGTATTGTGGACTTTAGATGTGGAGTACTACCACTTATCTGTCGAAATCTTTCATCATTCACATAAAACAGTCGTTTTGATCATACATTGAGTACCATATAACTGGAATTAACTGATGCAACTCCAAGAATGATTAGCCGGTGCTGCCGGCTGGCATCAAGTTCGATCCCACGGATCAGGAGCTGATCGAGCACCTTGAGACCAAAGTGAGTGCTGACAGCGCGAGATCTCACCCTCTCATCGATTTTTTCATACCAACCATCGACAGCGAGCATGACATATGCTACACCCATCCTGAGAAACTTCCACGTAAGACACCGATCGGTCGTCTACTTGCACAAACATATTCCTTTGTTTATAGCTCTATTTTCCTTTTTAGAAGCAGACCTAGTGAAGCAATTAAAATTTGATAGTCAATAAAAAGTGAAACAAGTGACTGCAACATGCCAAAGATGTTATGAAAATGCCAACTACGTACATTAAAACCTGTATTCGACAGTGCTGCAGCTATCGCATTGAGTGGCCTAATAAAGCATTTCTTCCAGCGCAATTCCAGGGCATTCAAAAGGGGCACGTGCACATGTCGCAAGATACAGTCGGAGTGCGGCATGCACGCGATGTGGCACAAGACCGCCAATACCTTGCCGGTGACGGTTAATGGCCGGCAGACGGGCAGCAAAAAGGTTCTGGTGCTGCACACCAACAAGAACTTCGACCATTACCGCAAAAAAAAGAACTTCGACCAACAGAGGACCAACTGGGTGATGCACCAGTACCACCTCCGGGACCTGCAGCAAGAGAAGGAGCGGGAGCTGGTCTTCTACAAGATTTTCTACCAGACGAACATTAGGGCCATGACTAAAAAGATTATAAGTTAGTGTGGTATTGGTACTTGTACTACCTTGTCGTCCGCAAGTTGGTATTGTTGTTAATGATCTTTCGGTATGAACTTGGCATTTGGTTCCAACCATCATGCAGAGGGTCGACGTGGATATAAAGTTGAAGCATTTGTTTCGAAATGAATTTTCAGGAACCTGATTTTTATTTGATGGGTATCATAAGCACCTGCCGTTTGAATTCCCAGTTCTCAAAATTTTTCGAAACAAGTGCATCCAGATATTATCATGATAAAAACAATATACCTGCTACATCCCAGTTCTTAGTTTGTACTTGCAGAATTCTCTCGTTTATTGAGCATGTATATTGTTTTTTCAGGTCGAGCAAGTTTCAACTGCGTTGTAGACTGCCCAGGCTTGGTTTTGTTTTTAATAGGCCTAGCCTATGACGGCAATGGGGCACGAAGATCCAGCAGGTATGTACTAGCCTCTGGCCCGCTAGTTAGTTATATTTTGTCTGACAACATCCACAGGCTGTTTTTTTACTAAATCAAACACACTGCCGAGTTCTATTTTCCTCTTGAAACGCCATGTCCTACTTCCGTTTTCTAATATCTACCTATAGTTTTACTAGTTCATATACACGTATCATTATATTGAAAATACATAAAGTTCCATTTTCATATTTGCATCCTTATTTTTGTTGTTGTTTTCCCTCCCAGCACTGATTTTTTTACCGTTGGTTTTCCCTTAAACCAACTCAATTGTCCCAAGTCTTGTTTGCTTTCAAAAACAAAACGATTTTTTTGGCAAATCAATAAGTTCTTAAAAAATGTTTATCATTTCAGGATTAGAACAGTTCGGACTCCATCGAAATATGCAAAATAAGGTTGACCTTTTTGACCGTGGTCCTGGGCAGAAAATGGGTTGTAATAAATTACTTAAGAATTAGCAAATGGGCTGCAAATTATTAAAAAATAGCAAATGGACTTTATGTTGTCTGCCACAGATTTGGAGGCTGACTTGTGGGCCTAATAAGTTCATGCGTACACAAGGTTTCTCAAAAAAAACTTAGTCAACAATCGACTCTACCAGCGTCAAACCGTTAGATTTCAATCTAACGGCAATCGTGCTTCTTCAGTCTCTGATCTTCCTGTTCCACCCGCCCAAACCAGCGCCGGCGGAACCGCCTGCTCCCGCCTCCCGTGGCCGGCTTTGCTGCCGGGTAGGCCTCAAGGCCCCACCATACTCGCATCCCTGGCCTGGCTATCCCTCTACTCACCCAAACCTCCTATTTTTCCAGCGACAGCAACCGAACCAGCCAACCCTCGTACTCCCCACCGCGTGGGCAGCCATTGTCGGGTCTTCCCTCGCTCTATGTCGTTCCCTTCGTAGGCCTCGCCATCGTCCACCGCCCTGGTGCTATCGGCTCGGCGTGCTCAACCACCGAAAGGGCTTCTGTATATCGCGAAAAAAATGTTCTAGCCACTGACAGCTCGGACCCACCAACTATATCTTCGCACGCAAGGAAGTGCTTCCTTATTATGCACAAAAAAGAATACTCCCCCTGCGAGCTAGGACCTAGCATAATGAGAGGCTGACTCGTGGGCCTACTAAGTTGACGGGGACGGAGGGCTTTGTCAACTTTGTCAATATGAACGATTATAGCTCCACTGACCATACGATGTCCATCCAACGGCCGTAGAACTTCTTCAACCTCTGGTCTTCTTGCTCCAGCCGCCCAAAAATAAGCATCGGCTATGCCGCCTGCTCCTACCTCCCATGGTCGGCTGTGCTGCCACCGTTGGCCATGCCATCCCTCTATACTCACCCACACCTCTTGTTATTCTCAGGTGACGGCAGCCTCACACCGTAGCCGAAGCAGTCAACCCATGTACTCCCCTCCGCATGGGCATCCACTGTCGCGTCTTCCCCAGCTCCGCGTTGTCCCCTTCCTAGGCCTCACCGCCGTCCACCGCCCTGGTGCTCTCGGCACGGTGTGGTCAATGTGGTCAACAAACGACTTCCATCGAAAGAGCACTGTACGTGGAGAGGCTGACAGCTGGGACCACGACCGCAGAAAGGAAATGCCTCCTTATTATGTGCAAAATAATGATTCCTCCACCTGATAGTAGGGACCCACCGTATGGGCCACCGTATATTGCAAAAAAAATGTTTCCCCCTGACTGGTGGGACCACCAGTTACATCTTCGCACGCAAGGAAGTGAGTCCATATTACGGGCGAAAAAATGATTTGCCCCCCTGACTGCTGGGACCCACTAGCTACATCTTTGCACGCAAAGTAGTGCCTGACAGTCGGGACCCACCTGGTCGAAGCGTATGTAGCATTGTCATTCTAGTGGCGAACGTGTATATACATACTGGTCGATCGATTTGTGTGCACGCTGCAGCGATGAACCGTGGCCGTGTAAGGAAGGGCACGTGTCATAGTAGAGGCACGCACGTGTCATAGTAGAGGCGCGCACGTAGCATGTACATGTACGTACAGCGGCCAGGGTGCAAGAAAGAAAATACGGCCATGTATGTACATACGGGCGGGGTCTCAAATGCCTACTTGCGCATATATATACGGACAGCCAGGGCTTGTGTACACGGCCGCTGGCCGCAGCAACTGCGTCCTGTTCATCGGGCAGCGAACCGGCTGGGTCGGAACGGAGAAACATCGTGCCATGGACCGCCATCAGCTCCTGGCGGTGGGGATTTGGAGGCATGAGGATGTTTCGCATGCACCATTTAAGCAATCAGGCCGGGGTCGTGATAGAGATCGGTGGGTTACCTGACTAGATATGAGCAGAACGTAGATGTGGTTGAAGTTGTGGTTGCGGCGATGGTTTGAGATGTCGGTAGGGAGAGGCGCGAGGGGGGGATACTGAGGGTGGGGATGTGGTTGGAGGAATAAATTCTGAAATTGTGCGCCTAATGAAAATTTCACTGCGAAACTTGAAACTTGGGCATGGGACACACACAACGCAGACGAAGCGTGTAAAATACTCGTGTGCGAAAAAAAGGATAGTTGGCAGATCCCGTCTCCAAAAAATGAACACATGTACTTGATTTTTCCCGGTCAATGGTACGCCTGGTTTATTAGGAAACATCACACCGGTAAGTAACTTATGGGTTATTAACGCAAAAAAACGCAGACGGGTACGGCATAGAAACCGTGTATTTTGTGATCTTGTAATGATTAACGCAAAAAAACGAACACGGGCAAACATACTAATCAACGCTCAAAGCCCTCAAAGGATGCTCTTACCGACATTGTACGTTAATACTACAAACTTAAATTACTACTAGTAATTTGCTATAATACTACAAACTTAAGCTACTTCTCACATGGTGCAATCGGGGCATGCTAGCCAGACGTTGGCGTTCTCCTTCCCGGCCTTGTAGACGGCAGCCCACCGTGCTTCGATCTCCGCCAAGCTCTCCTCACCACGGCGTGCGGCCTCTTTTGTCTTGCGGCGGCGATACTCTCTTTTCTTCACTTCTTTCTGCCTTTTCTGCTCCTTCTGTGCGGCTTTGGCCGCCTCTAGATCCACCACCCATTCGGCCATGGAAGCCTCAAAGTCCGCCCATGTAACTGTCTGGCCGCCGGTAGCGATGAACTCAGTGTAGTAAGATGTCATCGCCTCCTTACCATGTGTGTGTTCACCGGTGGCGAGGAACACGGTGCGACGGGAAGCCATTGCTACCTTATCAGTTACTGTGCGCCGCGGTGCCATGGACGATGCCTGGAGATAGCTCTGGGATGGAGGAGCTGAGCAACCGTACAGTGCGGTGGTGTTCAAGAGCTCAGTGACAAACAACAACAGAAATTTGGATTCCCTTACAATTCTGCCTGTTCATTATCGCACATGGTTCATCTCCGCCGCTTCCGGAAATAGCGTGCGCTTAGCCTATTGTGTGTTGCGTTATGATTGGCCGGAACCCCAGCCACGCGGACCACGCGTGTGCACCGCAGGATGCGCCACGATCAAACGGCAATCCACGTCCTTCACATCACACCCATGCACCTGTAGCTGGATTGGATTTATATGCACTAAATGACTAGAAAATGCACATAATCCCCTAAATATGGTAAATGAGCCCGGAAAATGCCAAATTTGAACACGGTGATTTGCAGGGTGTATGTTCATCGTAGAAAATAACTCTAGGGCAAAGAACAAAGAAAGTTTGGATTCCCATTCAATCTTGGTGATTTCCCTCTCGAAAGCATCGAACTTCTTTGGTGATGGTTTGATTTATGAAGGGCCTGCATGACGACATAAGACAAACCTTTTCTAATTTTTACCAGTGCATGGTGAGGTCATACCATGGCACACCATGCCAGGCATCATGTTTATCAAGCATTTATTTCAATTTTTCTATAGTTGAAAACCCAATAAAAAACGTTTGGGGTTGACTATTGCCAGACATTTCATCGAAATATCTGTCCCGTCCTTGTAAAAGGCATGAGATTTTACGAAATGGCACAAGCATGGTTTTCCAGGCCGTTCTTGTGCACCCTTTCATGCACCGATTATTTGAACTTGAATTGTGTGCATTAATGCCTAGGAAATGCACATAATCCCCCAAATATGGCAAATGAACCTGGAAAAGTGCCAAATTTGAACACGGTGATTTGCAGGTTGTACGTTCATCATAGAAATAAAACTCGTGGACAAAGGACAAAGGAAATTTGGATCCCCATTCAATTGTGGTGATTTCCCCCTCAAAACCATGAACCTTCCATGGTGATGGTTCGATTTATGAAAGGCGTGCATCACGACATAAGGAAAACATTCTCCAATTTTTACCAGGGCATGTTGAGGCCATCCCATGGCACCATGCCAGACGTCATGTTTTCCAACCATGTGTTTCATTTTTTGTATAGTCGTTAACCCAGTAAACGACGCGTTTATGGTTGACTATTACCACACATTTCCTTGAAATATCTGCCCATTCCTTGTAAAAGGCATGAGAATGTACTAAATAACCTGATCATGGTTTTCCAGGCTGTTCTTGTGCACCTTTTCATGCACCGATTGTTTGGATTTGAATTATGTCCATTAATGCCTAGAATATGCACATAATCCCATAAATATGGTAAATGAGCCCGGAAAAATGTGAAATTTGAACACCTTGCATTTGAGGCAGTATGTTGATCGTTGGAAAAAACTGAATGAAAAACTATGATGGAAATTTGGATCCCCCTTCAATCTTGGGGATTTCCCTCTCGAAAGCATGGAACTTCCTTGGTGATGGTTTGATTTAAGAAGAGCGTGCATGATGACATAAGCCAAACCTTCTCAAATTTTTAGCAGGGCATAGTGAGGTCATACCATGGCACCATGCGAGGCGTCATGTTTTTAAGCATTTATTTCATTTTTTCTATACTTGAAAACCCAACAAACAAACATTTGTGGTTGACTATTGCCACACATTTCATCGAAATATCTGTCTATTCCTTGTAAAAGGCATGAGAATTTACTAAATGGCACGAGCATGGTTTTCCAGGACGTTCTTGTAGACCCTTTCATGCATCGATTGTTTTGGACTTGAATTTTGTGCATTATTGCCTAGGAAATGCACATAATACCCTAAATATGGCAAATGAACCCGGAAAAGTGCCAAATTTGAACACGGTGATTCGCAGGTTGTATGTTCATCATAGAAAAAAACTCGTGGACAAAGGACAAAGGAAATTAAGACCCCCCTTCAATCTAGGTGATTTCTCAGTCGAAATAATGAAACTTCCTCGGTGATGGTTCGTTTGATGAAAGGCGTGCATGACGACATTTTTACTAGGGCACGGTGAGGCCATACCATGGCACCACACCAGGCATCATGTTTTCCAAGCATGTATTTCATTTTTGTATAGTTATTAACCTAGTAAATGACACGTTTACGGTTGACTATTGCCACACATTTCCATGAAATATCTGCCCATTCCTTGTAAAAGGCATGAGAATATACTAAAATGCACGAGCATGGTTTTTCAGACCATTCTTGTGCACCTTTTTGTGCACCGATTGTTCGAATTTGAATTATGTGCATAATTAATGCCTTAAGGCACATAATCCCCTAAATATTGTAAATGAGTTCGGAAAAATTTCAAATTTGAACATGTTGCATTTGAGGCGGTATGTTGATCGTTGGAAAAAAACTGAATGACAAACTAGGACGGAAATTTGGATTCCCCTTCTATCTTGGTGATTTCCCTCTCGAAAGCATTGAACTTCCTCGGTGATGGTTCCATTTATGAAGGGCGTGCATGAAAACATAAATCAAACCTTCTCAGCTTTTACCAATGCACGGTGAGGCCATACCGTGGCACCATGCCAGGCATGATGTTTTTCAAGCACATATTTCATTGTTCTGTAGTTGATAACCTAGTAAATGACGCGTTTGTGGTTGACTATTGCCACACATGTCATTGAAATCTCTACCCATTCCTTGCAAAAGGCTAGAGAAATTACTAAATACCATGAGTATGGATTTTCTAGACCATTCTTGTGCACCTCTTCAAGAACCAATTGTTTGAATATGAATTATGTGCATTAATGCCTTCAAAATGCACACAATCCCCTAATATTGTAAATGAACCCGGTAAACTGCCAAATTTGAACACGGTGATTAGCAGGGTTTATGTTCATCATAGAAAAAACTCATGGATGAAGGACAAAGGAAATTTGGATTCCCATTCAATCTCGACGATTTACTATCGCACACGATTCATCTCCGTCGCATCTGCAAACCGTCAAAAGGAAAAAAGAAAACCCTCGCCCACTTCATCCCCACTCACTCGCTATGGACTCCTCCACAACTTTGGACCCTAAGCTCGATGGCTGTTGGCGGCGGGCTGTAGCGCCCAAGATGCGATTCTATCCCAATCAGGTGATGAATTCATGATTGAGGTACAATCGCATTTCGAGCGCATAGGAAGGTGGATATCATTACAACATACCACGTACTGAATAGATGAGAATACAAGATAAAGGCTTACACTCGCCACAAGCTACAACATGAATACATCAATACATCAATACATAGCAATCATCATACAGAAGAGCAGGATCCGACTACGGATGAAATCAAACAAAAAAGAAGAACGACATCCACCCTACTAGCCCTGGCTCCCCGACCCGGAACCTATCCCTTGATCTACCCTACAAGCAAGCATCGCTCTCACATCAAAGCTTCGCTTTACCTGCACCTACAACTGTTGCTGTAGTAATCTGTGAGCCAGAGGACTCAGCAATCCCATTACCATGGGTATCAAGACTAGCAAAGCTTAATGGGAATGGAATGGATAAGTGGTGAGGTTGTAGTAGCACAAAGCATGTATGGTGGCTAGCTTATGAGTACAAGAATAAGGTGAGAAACTTGTCACACCCTAGCTCGTTCATGCATTAGAGTGTTGCATCATGTCTACTCTTCCAAAAAACTGAAATGAGGATGGCAGAACCTCCAGCAGCCCCCTGGAAACAACTAGGGTTTACTAAAATCTTTTTCAATGAACCTGAAATGCCCTTCTAAAATGTCCACCCTTTTTGTTTTGGGTTAGAACCTCTGACAAAATTGGTTCACATTTTTTCCAGGACACATAAGGTCATTGGATTAAATCATTACTATTTGCATTTGGGCAATTTAAATCCTATAAATATTTTAAAATTCCCAAATAATCCTGAAAGTATTTTTAGGCTATTGAGAATATTTTCAAATGTGCCTCTGAATATTTTCAGGTTTTTCTAAATGGAATAGTATTTTTTCTATTTCAAAACACAGAACAGGAATAAATAAAAAGAAAAACAAAAGCAGAGAGCAGAGGCTTACTTGGCGCTCACCTAGCAGGCCCACCTAGCCGGCCCAGCCCAGCAACCGCTCCAGCGAGCTGCTTGACTCGGCCACGCAGCTGCCCGCCGCCCTGCTTCCTCCCCTCGTCATTCTGCTGCCCTGAGTTGGTCACCCACTCCTCCCCAACTCCTCTCCCTCGCTCTCCCGCACCATGGCCGACGCTGCCGCGCCCGTGCCACCGTGATAACCGTGTCCGCCGTTGTCCCCGTGACGCGTCACCGTGTCCGTTCGCTCCACAGACATCGACTACGTCAAGTAGGCCGAGCCCCGAGTGCTCGCCTGCTCTGGAGTCTCCCCTGACTCCGTCTTCCCCAACTCCGGCCGCCGAGATTGCCATCGTCGCCCCGCTTAGCTCCGGCCTTCCCCGAGCCCGCTTCGACGCTTGCTACAATCGCCGAGACTCAGCTTCGTCCTCCCCCTCTCTGTTACCTCTCTCATGCACCGTATGCACCACACCACGCTCACGCACACCTGCCGCTGCCGAGCTCGTCGCCTACATGACTCCGGCCACCCACCGGCCACACCACTGTGACCAACGCACTCACCGCACTCGCAGGAACCCGTAGCACTACTCCACGCGTCTCGCCGTGCCCCGTAGCCTCGGGTTCGACCTCACCCGAGCTCCGGCAGCCGCACAGCTTGTCGTCGGCGATGTTTCCGGCCAGCCCGAGCTCCACCACTGCCACCAAACGACGCGGCTTGCTCCCAGCTACGCGTAGATGCTCTCTGCCGCCCATTTGGTCGCCGGAGCACAGAACCCGCAACGCTCCGCCACGTCTGGCCTCGCCGGCGGCTAAACGCCGGCGAGTTTAACTCCGTTTGATCGAGTTTGGCCCTGTGTGGGCCCAGGTTGACTCCCCCTGGGTCTATGACAAGTGGGACCACTCTGCTAATTAACTTAGATTAGCACTAACTAAATTTAGTTAGTTAATTAACTACTGACACGCGGGTCCCACTGTTCAGGTTTGACCTGGACCGGCTCCATTGACCACTGACATCACCCTGATGCAATGATGACGCAATAATTCAATTACTGGAATTATTCTTATATAGAAAATTCCAGAAAATACTACAAACTTCAAAAATTCATAACTTTTAATCTGTAACTCCAAATGCAAAGATTTATATATGAAATTTGATTAGAAAAATTCAATCTTTCCATCTGTAATGGTTTCATGCATGACAAAACACTTTAACCTTACTGTTTAGGTGAAACAAGCTAATGCACTTATATGGCTTAAGAACATAAGCAGCCATTTGAATCCTTGATTCAAATAGACTCAAACCAACTTGTTTCACAATGCATTAGCCAGGAAACCTCATATTGCCATGTCATAGCATGCATCATATTGTTGCATATTGCCATGTGATGATTGTGTTCTGTGGTGTCTTTCGTGGTAGGTTCTGCCTCCGAGGATATTTCTGAGTATCCAACTGAAGGGCAGTACCCTACTACTACTCCATCAGGCAAGCAGCCCCATTGATCATATCGATACAATCCCATGTTCTCGCTCCTGCTCTCATTTACTGCAATAAGACAACAACGTTTCAAACTGATGTATGCTGCGGTAGTTGAACCCTTATCCTCTACATGACCTGTCATTGCCACAGTAACTAGATGAAACCCACTAGCATGTGTAGGAGTTGATTGAGCCGTGTATGTGTTTCCTACCTTGCTATGCCTGCTATGCTTACAGTTGTGTCAGGTCTGGTTCATCTGGGTGATGGGCTAGAGTGAAATGATTATGTCATTAATGTGAGGGATGTGTTGAACATGATTTGGTAAAGGTATCGATGAGAGGCCATGTAGGAGTACATGGTGGGTTGTTTCATTGAGGCCGTCCTTAAGAACTGAGATCTGTATGCGTGATTTAAGATTCAGCTACTACCACACATTGGGCCCTGAAATATGACCCCGCTCGACTTACTGACCCCTCTCGTCCTCTGTCCAGGAGTTGCAACTAGTTTTTGGCGTTTATAGGTTATGTGTTGGCGGCCGTGCGTAGTATTGACCCTAGGGGTGGGCTATGATGCGGTAGATACACCGTGGCCGGGTATGGCGGGCGCCCGTTTGGCGTCTCGGGACCCTGTACACATCGTTTGGGGCCGTTGAGGACACCCCTGCTGGATTTCCTTGCGGATGGAACCCGAATAGGCGATAAACCTGGACTAGAGACTTGTGCGGTTAGTCAGGTCGTGGTCTACACCCACGTCATCTTTCGCTTGAAGTCTGCCGAGCACATGTCATGTGCAGACGCTAAGTGGTGGAAACATGTGTGACGAAGTACACCCCTGCATGGTATAAAACTATTCGAATAGTCGCGTCCACGGTAAAGGACTGCTTGGTTGCCTATATAGTTCATAGACAAGTTAATGGTTACTACTAAAAGACTCAAGATAAGTGTGAGTACCGAGGATGGCCCTCTAGTAGGATGACGAGGGAGGATCCTCGGTGGAGTATTTTGTTGGTGATTAGTGGACTCGTGTGCGAAAAATATTTTTACAAGTGGTGTCTCGTAGGATAGCTTAACAAAGAGTCAAAGCTGGCTTGCTGCAATAACTCAACCACCTTCTTGAGATTGAGCATGTATAGTAGGATCTGCTGTAAGACTTGCTGAGTACCTTTGTACTCATGTTGCTTTAATTACTGTTTTCAGACGACAACACCGCCCCCTCCGACGGGTTTTATGTAGACCTCGACGTCGCTGAGTGACTTGCCACCCAGGTGGTGATTCTGGCCATGGAGGGCCCTATGTAGATAGACAGGCTTCGTCAAGCCTTCTTTCTTTCTAGTGTCTATACTCAGACTAATTTGCTTCCGCATGTGCTTTTATGCTTGTATGACTTGAGTGTCGGGTCATGTGACCCCTACCTGTATGAACATGTTATGTATGGCTCTCCGGAGCCTTTAAATAATGTACTTTGAGTTGTAGAGTTTTGTTGTGATGCCATGTTGTATTTACACATATCGAGCATATTGTGTGTATGATTGAAATGCTTGGTATGTGTGGGATCCGACAATCTAGTTGTTTATCCTTGCCAACCTCTCTTATGGGGAAATGTTGTCTAGTGCTTCCATGAGCCATAGTAGTCCGCTCCAGCCCGGTTCACCGGAGTCCTGCTAGCCCAGCACTACTGCTCAGGACACTTGACTGGCCGACATGTGTCTCACTTCGTTCCTGTGTCTGTCCCTTCAGGGAAATGTCACGCGGTGACATCCGGAGTCCTGCCTAGCCTGCTACAGCTCGGGTTCCCGGAGTCCTGTTAGCCCAGTGCTACAGCCCGGATTCACACGCTGCTGACCGACATGTTCGATGTGATTCATGTATGCATGTCCCCATAGGTTAGTGCCGCTTTGGGTTCACGACTAGCCATGTCGGCTCGGGTTCTCTGTCATATGGATGCTAGCGACACTATATATACGTGAGCCAAAAGGCGCAAACGATCCCGGGCCATGGTAACGCGACACCCGTGGGAATACCGTGCGTGAGGCCGCAAAGTGATATGAGGTGTTACCGGCTAGATCGATGTGACTTTGAATCGGGGTCCTGACAACGTTGGCATCAGAGCCGGAGTGCCTGTAGGTTTGTTGAGCCAAACTGGTCGATGTCGAGTCTAGAAATCCTTTAGTTATATGTAGGGGAATTGATTGTGGGAGGGAACGTAAGGATCTTTTACTCCTTTACCTTATGCCCTCTGATCTGAGTCATTCTATTCTCATTCTACATGGGTTAAGGACTAGGCTTTCCTCTCTCTATCAGTTTCACGTGTTACTAATCCGTAGTAACTTATAGGATTGTTGTTACAAGCCTCAGTTTAGTTTCTACTACTTTTAGTATGTTGTCACTTGAACCAGAACCTTGATATGATGTTGTTGAGTGGTTTTGCAAACTGTTGTGAATGTCTCAAATCTTTTTCTGAGCATTTATAGCCGTTATGCTGTCCGATTTCTCCTAGAAAATTCTAATTCCTTTGCATTATTCTGTGCTTTCAGATGGTCACCCGTTCCTAGAACCAAGTGGTTCGTCTGACTCGGTGCCTCGATGTACCCGGTCACACGGCCATGCTGGTCCGGGTGATGGTCGAGACAGGCTATCGATGGTATCCTGAGTATACCGTCGAGGAGCAGTTCTGAGACATCAATCAGAGCCAATACCTTTGTAGTGTCAGGATATATCCCTCTTATCCTGGAGCCACTGAACCCCTCCACTACTCTTATGGACTTGGGGTTACTATAGGGATGTCCATGCAGGACGCAGCTTACTCAATGATGACTATCATTCGAGCCAGAACTGCCTTGCTTCAGAACACCGATTTCCACTACATGCCAGCCTCACTCCCTGGGGCACAGGGGTACTATCAGTCTTGGTACTATGAATCTACACATGAGGATTCACTACTCCACACCACTGCCGAGATGCTTGAGGACAAGGACCGCGAAAATCGTGCCTTGTGAATGGAGCTCCTCAACTCTCGTTCTGACCACTGGGCCACTTTGACACGGTTTGCACCTGCCGTGCAGGCCGGATACATGGACATGAGAGACCCGTACCCCGCGCGCTCTGGATTGCCGGATTGTATGGACTGGCATGATGTAGGAGGCATCACCCATCCTCGTGGTCCCCGTCTACCACCGTTTGTTGGACCAAGGCCACATCCGAGTCCCTATGGACCGCAAGCTCCACAGGACCGTCTGTTCCCAGATGATCATGTTCCACTTCCAGGTTTTGGTGGTGACTTTTATGAGGATTACTACGGAGCTGTCTGAGCTAGTAGTAGTTTCACTAGTACTGTAACAGTTGTATTCTCCACAGTCCTGTGTGACCCGTGGGATACGACTTGGTGTGTATCACATTCCAAAGGTGTTGAAAAATAATGTATAGGAGCTTGGAATGCCTCTGATGAGATGTAACGTCTTTCACCGTAGTTGTACTCTAGCATGGGCTTGTACTAAACTATGTACGGTGTGTATAACCGATGGTATATATATGGCAGTTTCTATATTACCATGTCGTGCAATGAACATCTCAGCATTCCGTGTTATCCATTACATTCCGCACTTCCTTGCTAAGATTGTGCCATCCTTGTCTAAACCATTGTCTTGTTTTTCCTAGGATGGTCAACACCCGCAGCAACCCTACTGCCCCGGAGCAGGGGGAAGCCAGTGCAGCTAGGGATGAGAATCTGCCTCACCCGCCTTCTCTGGCCGAAGTTATGCTGGAGGCAGAAAGAAACAAGCGTGAGAGTAACCGCTTGCTGGAGCGGATTGAGCAGAACACTGCACGTCATCAGAGAAACGACTTGGTGTCAATCAATGACTTTATCAAGTTGTATCCACCAAAGTTTAATCATTCCGTCGAGCCCCTCGATGCCGATGATTGGCTTCGCAGCATCACCCATAAGCTACGTTCTGCCAACGTAGCCAAAGCTGATAAGGTTACCTATGCTGCCTATCACCTCGAAGGCCCTGCTAGCCTTTGGTGGGAAAACTTTGAGGCTATGCGCCCGGTCGGCCAAATCACTACTTGGGCTGAATTCAGTGAGGCTTTCCGTGAGCATCACATCCCGGAAGGTCTCATGGATCATAAGAGGGAAGAGTTCTGCAATTTCACCCAAGGCAGACTGACTGTGGATGCATACATCCGTGAGTTTGGAAATTTAGCACGTTATGCTCCTGAAGAGGTATCCACCGATGCTAAGAAGCAGGCAAGGTTCCGCAAAGAACTTAGCCCCGAGCTTTGCTGCGATCTTCGTCTGCACGAGTGCACGTCCTTCCAGAAGCTGGTCAATAAGGCCATCAGTGCTGAGACAGGTCAGACTGACTATGACGATTCATGCAAGCACTCCCGTGATTTTGGTTCTTCATCCGGCTCTGGATCTCAGAAGCGCCGGGTGTGGATTCCAAGCACAGTGCTGCCACCCAGGTTCACTCCGAGGCCATCCTTTGAGGCGCCTTGCCCCAACCAGCAGTATTCACCGCCTAAGACCTATGGTGGCCCCGCTGCTAATGCTGCTCCATGCCCCAATGTTGTGACATGTTTCAAGTGTGGAGAGCCGGGTCACTACAGTCGAGAGTGTCCCCAGAACAACAACCCCAACTAGTATGGAAAGTCCGTTGGCCGTGGTAAGCCAGCGGGAAAGACATTCTACGCCAAGCCAGCCACCACTACACGTGGCCATGTCAACTATGTCTCAGCTGAGGAGGCTCATGATGATCCTAACGTCGTCCTTGGTACGCTCCTTGTTAATTGCCATCCGGCATCTGTTCTTTTCGATACTGGAGCATCTCATTCATTCATATCTGAGAGCTATGCTCGATTGCATAACACGACATTCTGTGACATGCCCACTTCCATGGAAATTCAAACCCCTGGCTCTAGATGGCAAACTTCTAGAGTAAGCCATGGGAATAAAATTCTTGTCGATAGACTTGTCTTCCTTGCATCTTTAATAGCTCTCAAATCCTCGGATATAAACATCATCTTGGGTATGGACTGGATATCAGCTCATTATGCTAAGATTGATTGTGCCACTAGAACCGTTCAACTTACTCACCCATCGGGCAAGACAGTCAATGTCTTAACTCGAGTGGCCAAGCACCAGCTTTACTCCCTAAATGCCAACCCCCTTCTAGACCTTGAAGATATTCTGGTAGTCCGAGACTTCCTGGATGTCTTTCCAGAAGAACTGCCAGGTGTTCCATCTGACAGGGATGTCGAGTTCATGATAGACCTTGTTCCAGGAACCGTCCCAATTTCTAGAAGACCCTATAAGATGGCACCCTTGGAACTAGCCGAGCTTAAGAAACAACTCGACGAGTCCTTGAAAAAGGGTTTCATCCGTCCTAGTTCTTCTCCTTGGGCTTGCCCCGTCCTCTTCGTCAAGAAGAAGGATGGAACGGATCGGATGGTTGTAGATTACCGACCTGTCAACTTGGTCACTATCAAGAACAAGTATCCGCTTCCTAGGATCAACGATCTGTATGATCAGCTCGCTGGATCCTCAGTCTTTTCCAAGATGGATTTGAGTTTGGGCTACCATCAAATCAAAATCAAGAACGGGGACATTCCTAAAACAGATTTTGTTACTCATTATGGCCAATACGAGTACACCGTCATGTCCTTCGGTTTAACCAATGCCCAGCCACCTTCTCTCGGTTAATGAACTCAATCTTCATGGAGTATTTGGATAAATTCGTCGTGGTATACCTCGATGATATACTCATCTACTCCAAGAATGAGGAAGAACATGCTGAACATCTAAGGCTGGTATTGACGAAACTTCGAGAGCATCGCCTTTATGCCAAATTCTCCAAGTGTGAATTTTGGCTGCCAGAAGTGAGCTATCTAGGCCATGTAATCTCCGGTAAGGGTATTGCTGTCAATCCCGAGCGAGTTCAAGCTGTCCTTGATTGGACTCCACCTGAAATGGTCAAGCAAGTTCGGAGCTTCCTTGGCTTATCGAGCTATTGTCGCCGCTTCGTCGAGAATTTCTCCAGGGTTGCTAAACCTCTAACTAAACTCCTCAAGAAAGATAAAAAGTTCGAGTGGACCCCACAGTGAGAGTTCAACTTTCAGGAACTGAAAAGACGCCTGACATCTGCTACTATACTGGTACCACCAGATTTCTCCAAGGACTTTATTATCTATTGCTACGCCTCGCGACAAGGACTAGGTTTCATACTCATGCAAGATCGTCAGGTAATTGCCTATGCTTCACGGCAATTATACCCACATGAGGAAAACTATCCCACACATGATCTAGAGCTTGCAGCTGTAGTCCATGCACTTAAAACTTGGCGACATTACCTTCTCGGTAATCGTTGCGAGATCTTCACCGATCACCAAAGTTTGAAATATATCTTCACCCAACCGGATTTGAATCTCAGGCAAAGACGTTGGGTCGAGTTGATCTCGGATTACAACTTAGGAATAACTTACACCCTGGGCAAAGCCAATGTCATGGCTGATGCGCTAAGTCATAAATCTTACTGTAACAACCTGATGTTACAACAAAGTCAACCACTTCTCCACGAGGAATTTCGTAAGCTTAACCTTCACATAGTTCCTCGAGGATTCCTATCCACCCTCGTGGCGAAGCCTAACCTTACAGATCAAATCATAGCTGCCCAGAAGCGTGATAAGGGCATATCCCGGATTAAGGAAAACATTGCTAGCGGAGTTGCTAAATGTTTTTCCATGGATGAGCGAGGTGTTGTCTTCTTCGAGAACCGCTTGGTGGTTCCCAAGAAACAACATCTACGTCAGTTGATTCTTAAGGAAGCTCATGAATCCCCTCTCACCATTCATCCCGGTAGTACTAAAATGTATCAAGACCTACGCCAGAGGTTTTGGTGGACTAGGATGAAGAGAGAAATTGCTCAATACATTACTAGTTGTGACGTCTGTCGTCGTGTTAAAGTAGAGCATCAACGGCCTGCTGGCACCCTTCAACCTTTGGCTATTCCTGAATGGAAATGGGATAAAATCAGTATGGATTTCATTGCCGGGTTTCCCAGGACCAAGAGAGGGAATAATGCTATCTTCGTCGTTATCGATCGTCTTTCCAAAGTAGCCCACTTCCTACCTGTTCGTGAGAGTATCACCGCTAGCCAGCTAGCTGACTTATACATCTCCTGTGATACGGCTCAAATAGCTTTGAGTCGATTTTATGGGGTGTCCCTGATCTTTCACCGGCGCAAAGGGCTAGCAGATTAGAATTGATCCGAGCAGATGAATTAAAACAAACCAGATAAGATGTGTACGGGCGGAAGTACTGGTATAGTTGCAGGAAGTAGTAGACGTGGTAGACGGATGGATTATGCTAATGATGATCAGCGGCGGCGGCGTAATTAGCCAGATGGAGTTCACGAACTAGTAGTAGTAGATGAAAAAAAGAAAGGACTGTATCGCTCCTTGAAGAACAAGAACCGAACAAAGCTATGCCCTGGAGATCAAGTCGCCAAAACACATGCGATCACCGATCCAATTCATGGAACGTAGGAACACAGAGGGGCGCACATCATCAGATGCCTTTCTGAGTATTTTTCTTGACCAAACTAAAACATAGCTTTTACATGGCCATATGGCCTTTATTTATAGTCGCACGCAGGCAACCTGGGCTAAGCCCAAAACTCACGAGAACACAAACCGGACTTGACAAAACTAAATAAACTAGGACTCAGCTAGATTCAAACTAGTAGACTTTCCATGTAACTAGGAGACCTTCACGTGCATGGTTTCCTACTACCACCACGAAGATGATTAATTCCAACGCGGGGGAGTCCGAAAGTTTGGCATGATATCTTGCTTTGGTGGTGTCACTGTTGATTGATATTTAACTGAACATTGTATCTTCTGTTGATTTGCACGCGGCACGGGTCCAAGTATACCTGCACCTCTTCTCCACATGCCAGCTGCTTCTCCACGTTGTGCTGGTATGACATATTTTCTAGAACCGGACTCCCACACCTCCTTCTCAGGCGTGACCTTTTTTGACGATGCAATAATATTGGGTACATAACTAGGCATGATTACATCATCCACCCTCCCTTCACGCGAAACCGTCCTCGGTTTCGGAGCACTCTTCAAAATTTCGTTGTGAACGGCAAACACATGATCAATCTTGATAGCATGATTACCCATGGGCTGCAGCACATGTTTGGTGCCAACATCTCAGAACACGTAAGTGTTAGACCTCCCCTCATGTATAGCATTGCGGTCATATTTCCACGGACGACCCAATAGCAACTGACACACATCCATTGGCACAACATCGCAAATCACCTCATCGTAATACGTGCCAATATTGAACTTTACGCGTACCTTGTGAGTCACCTTCAAACGTCCGGAGTTGTACAACCACTCAATGCAATGTGGCTACGGATGTGGCCATGCCTTCAGTCCTAAAGCATCCACCACACGCTTGCTTATGATGTTGGTGTAGCTCCCTCCATCAATAATCAACTTGCAACACTTGTTTTTGATCTTGCATTGTGACTGAAAAATTTTCCACCGCTGTCCCGAACTTGGAATTTGATCCTCTTTAGCTTGCTGCACCATGATGCATGGCAGATCATCATAATCTAAAGGATAACACATGATAGGATTAGATTCACTTTCCCCTTCCTTGGGCTCATCAGACTCCGAGTCAATTTTGTCTTCGGAAACATATCCATCATTAACAAGGAGCACTCTCTTCTTGTTCAGACAATCAATGCATTTGTGTCCCCTACCTCCACATGTGTAACAAACAATTTCACTAGTACGCATAGCAGACTGTGCACTTGAATCAGCCCTTGAAGCCACTTTGCTCGCGGCCATAGATTCTTTGCTCATCTCCTTGTGATTGGTAGCAGCTGACCTATAGGATGAAGCTGGCTTGACACTATCATTGTCATGCGAATAGGAACGTCGCCCCATGCTGAAATTGGTGCGGCCTTTGGAAACTTGCTTGGCTTTGACCCATTGTTTGGCACGCTTCGCTTGATGAAGAAGCTCTTGCATATCATTATACTGCATCAAATCAACACGGTCACGTATATCCTCATTCAGCCCCTCAAAGCAGCGTGTCATTGTTGCATCATCAGACTCATGCACATTAGTTCTGATCATCAGAACTTGCATCCGTTGGTAATACTCATCCACCATCATGGATCCTTGAACAAGACGGCGAAGCTTTGTGTGTTGCTCCTTCTGAAAATAAGCTGGCACAAAGCGAGCACGCATTGTACGCTTCATCTCACGCCATGACTCTGGTCATGCGTAATTGCGGTTGAGCTGATCCCACCAAATTAATGCATAACCTGAAAATTCAAGAGAAGCAAAATGAATCTTCCGCTCCTCGGAGTAATGGTAATTATCAAAAATCTGCTCCACACGCATCTCCCACTCAGGATACTCCTCGGGACCAGCCTTGCCTGTGAATGAAGGTATAGTAATTTTTATTCTACCAATACCTCCGTCCTCGTCCTCATCACGGCGCCGCCTTGGTCCATCATCATGGGACGAGCATCCTGTCGTGGTCGGCGAGGCAAGTCGCCGTGAGCATCAGACCCATCCTCGGACTCAGCATCATTATCGTCGTTGGCAACGTCCGCGTCATGGACATGTCGAGGTGCTCGCTGCTGCAGGACATGTTGTGCCCTTGCTGGAGCAGCCGCGCCGGTTTCCCTTGCCTCTAGGCGACGGAGGGCTGCTTGCATGGCCTGGAACCCATCGGTCACTGTCTCATCGAGGGCCTTCATGCGGTTGTCGAAGTGCTGGTATGTAGCCTTGAACATAGCACGGACACCTGGGTCTAGATCGGGACCATATTGCGGCGGCCCGTCATCCTCCTGCGCCTCATCCGCGTCACGCTTGCTTGCAGTTGACATCGCGCGTTGTGATAAACCTGGCGCTCTCTGATACCAGATGATACGGCTCAAATAGCTTTGAGTCGATTTTATGGGGTGTCCCTGATATTTCACCGGCGCAAAGGGCTAGCAGATTAGAATTGATCAGAAGCAGATGAATTAAAACAAACCAGATAAGATGTGTACGGGCGGAAGTACTGGTATAGTTGCAGGAAGTAGTAGACGTGGTAGACGGATGGATTATGCTATTGATGATCAGCGGCGGCGGCGGCGTAATTAGCCAGATGGAGTTCATGAACTAGTAGTAGTAGATGAAAAAAAGAAAGGACTGGATCGCTCCTTGAAGAACAAGAACCAAACAAAGCTATGCCCTGGACATCAAGTCGCAAAAACACATGCGATCACCGATCCAATTCATGGAACGCAGGAACACAGAGGGGCGCACATCATCAGATGCCTTTATGAGTATTTTTCTTGACCAAACTAAAACCTAGCTTTTACATGGCCATATGGCCTTTATTTATAGTCGCACGCAGGCAACCTGGGCTAAGCCCAAAACTCACGAGAACACAAACTGGACTTGACAAAACTAAATAAACTAGGACTCGGCTAGATTCAAACTAGTAGACTTTCCATGTAACTAGGAGGCCTTCACGTGCATGGTTTCCTACTACCACCGCGAAGATGATTAATTCCAACGCGGGGGAGTCCAAAAGTTTGGCATGATATCTTGCTTTGGTGGTGTCACTGTTGATTGATATTTAACTGAACATTGTATCTTCTGTCGATTTGCACGCGGCACAGGTCCAAGTATACCTGCACCTCTTCTCCACATGCCAGCTGCTTCTCCATGTTGTGCTGGTATGACATATTTTCTAGAACAGGAATCCCACACCTCCTTCTCAGGCGTGACCTTTTTCGATGATGCAATAATATTGGGTACATAACTAGGCATGATTACATCATCCCGAGTAGTGTCTCTTCATGGTGTCCCATTGGAAATTAACTCAGAACGTGGGAGTCTCTTCACCTGTCGATTTTGGGAAAGTTTCCAAAATGCTATGGGAACTCGTCTCTCTTTTAGCACCGCCTTCCACCCCCAATAAAGTGGTCAAGTAGAGCGAGTAAATCAAATTCTGGAGGATATGCTCCGAGCTTCCGTCATCTCATTCGGAATGGATTGGGATAAATGCCTTCCATTCGTGGAGTTCGCTTATAACAATAGCTATCAAGCTAGCTTGGGCAAAGCTCCTTTCAAAGTTCTATATGGACAAAAATGTCGAATGCCTCTTAACTGGTCAGAAACCGGGGAAAGACAACTCTTTGGCGCGGATATGATTCAGGAAGCAGAAGAGCAGGTTCGCGTTATTCATGAGAAATTGAAAACAGCCCAATCTCGTCAAAAGAGCCAATATGACCGCAAACATAAGCTCATGACTTATGAAGTCGGCGAGAAGGCTTACCTTCGGGTTACTCCTTTAAAGGGAGCCCATTGTTTCAGTATCAAAGGAAAGTTGGCTCCTCGTTACATTGGACCCTTTCGCATTCTTGCCAAACAAGGAGAAGTTGCCTACCAATTGGAACTACCTCCGCATCTTTCCAGAGTTCACGATCTCTTCCACGTTTCTCAACTCAGGTGTTGCTTCGCGGATCCTATCCGTGGAGTGGACCACGAAATGCTTGATCTCCAAGATAATCTCACATATCGGGAATATCCCGTTCGTATCCTTGATCAAGCCGAGCGTACCACTCGATGCCACAACATCAAGTTTCTCAAGGTTCAATGGTCACACCACTCTGAGAAAGAAGCCACTTGGGAATGGGAGGATCGCCTTCGACTTGAGTACCCCACATTCTTTCCAACGGATCCTGAATCTCGGGACGAGATTCTTTTGAGTGGGGGTGAGTTGTCACACCCTAGCTAGTTCATGCATTAGAGTGTTGCATCATGTCTACTCTTCCAGAAAACTGAAATGGGGATGGCAGAATCCCCAACACCCCCTAGAAACAACTAGGGTTTACTAAAATCTTTTTCAATGAACCTGAAATGCCCTTCTAAAAAGTCCACCCTTTTTGTTTTGGGTTAGAACCTCTGACAAAATGGGTTCACATTTTTTCCAGGACACATAAGGTCATTGGATTAAATCATTACTATTTGCTTTTGGGAAATTTAAATCCTATAAATATTTTAAAATGCCCAAATAATCCTCAAAGCATTTTTAGGCCGTTGAGAATATTTTCAACTGTGCCTCTGAATATTTTCAGGTTTTTCCTAAATGGAATGGTATTTTTTCTATTTCAAAACACAGAACTAGAATAAATAAAAAGAAAAACAAAAGTAGAGAGCAGAGGCTTACCTGGCACTCACCTAGCAGGCCCACCTAGCCGGCCCAGCCCAGCAACCGCTCTAGCAAGCTGCTTGACTCGGCTATGCAGGCAGGAAGGTGCTCGACGCCGGCACCAGCGCGCGCCACGCAGCTGCCCGCCGCCCTGCTTCCTCCCCATGCCGTTCTGCTGCCCTGAGTAGGTCACCCACTCCTCCCCCAAGCTCGCAGACACGCCCCTTTCTCCCCAGCTCCTCTCACTCGCTCTCCCGCACCATGGCCGATGCTGCCGCGCCCGCGCCACCGTGATAACCGCGTTCGCCGTCGTCCCCGTGCCGCGTCACCGTGTCTGTTCGCTCCGCAGACGTCGACTACGTCGAGCAGGCCGAGCCCCGAGCGCTTGCCCGCTCTGGAGTCGCCCCTGACCCCGTCTTCCCCAACTCCGGCCGCCGAGATCGCCATCGTTGCCCCGCTCAGCTCCGGCCTTCCCCGAGCCCGCTTCGATGCTTGCTGCAATCGATGTGAGCTCAGCTCCGTCCTCCCCCTCTCCATTACCTCTCTCGTGCACCGTATGCACCGCACCATGCTCACTCGCACCCGCCGCCGCCGAGCTCGTCGCCGACGTGACTCCGGCCACCCACCGGCCACACTACTATGACCAACGCACTCACTCCACTTGCAGGAACCCGTAGCACTAATCCACGCGCCTCGCCGTGCCCCATAGCCTCGGGTTCGACCTCACCGAGCTCCGGCAGCCGCACAGCTCGTCGCCGGTGACGTTTCCGGCCACCCCGAGCTCCACCACTGCCACCAAACGACGCGGCTTGCTCCCAGCTACACGTAGATGCTCTCCGTCGCCCATTTGGTCACCAGAGCACGAAAACCCGCACCGCTTCACCGCGTCTGGCCTCACTGGCAGCTAAACGCCGGCGAGTTTGGCTCCGTTTGACTGAGTTTGACCCTGTGTGGGCCCAGGTTGACTCTCCCTGAGTCTATGACAAGTGGGACCGCTCTGCTAATTAACTTAGATTAGCACTAACTAAATTTAGTTAGTTAATTAACTACTGACACGCGGGTCCCACTGGTCAGGTTTGACCTGGACCGGCTCTGTTGACCACTGACGTCATCCTCACGCAATGCTGACGCAATAATTCAATTACTGGAATTATTCTTATACAGGAAATTCCACAAAATACTACAAACTTCAAAAATTCATAACTTTCAATCTGTAACTCCAAATGCAAAGATTTATATATGAAATTTGATCAGAAAAATTCAATCTTTCCATCTGTAATGGTTTCATGCATGACAAAACACTTTAACCTTGCTGTTTAGGTGAAACAAGCTAATGCACTTATATGGCTTAAGAACATAAGCTTCCATTTGAATCCTTGATTCAAATAGACTCAAACCAACTTGTTTCACAATGCATTAGCCAGGACACCTCATATTTCCATGTCATAGAATGCATCATATTGTTGCATATTGGCATGTGATGATTGTGTTTTGTGGTGTTTTTCATGGTAGGTTCTGCCTCCGAGGATATTTCCGAGTATCCAACTGAAGGGCAGTACCCTACTACTACTCCATCAGGCAAGCAGCCCCATTGATCATATCGATACAATCCCATGTTCTCGCTCCTGCTCTCATTTACTGCATTAAGAAAACAACGTTTCAAACTGCTATGTGCTGCGGTAGTTGAACCCTTATCCTCTGCATGACCTGTCATTGCCACAGTAACTAGATGAAACCCACTAGCATGTGTAGGAGTTGATTGAGCCATTTATGTGTTTCCTACCTTGCTATGCCTGCTACGCTTAGAGTTGTGTCAGGTCTGGTTCATCTGGGTGATGGGCTAGAGTGAAATGATTACGTCGGTAATGTGAGGGATGTGTTGAACATGATTTGGTAAAGGTATCGATGAGAGGCCATGTAGGAGTTTCATTGAGGCCGTCCCTAAGAACTGAGATCTGTATGTGTGATTTAAGATTCATCTACTACCACACATTGGGCCCTGAAATATGGCCCCGCTCGACTTACTGACCCCTCTCGTCCTCTGTCCAGGAGTTGCAACTAGTTTCTGGTGTTTATAGGTTATGTGTTGGCGGCCGTGTGTAGCGCTGACCCTAGGGGTGGGCTATGATGCGGTAGATACACCGTGGCCGGGTATGCCGGGCGCCCGTTTGGCGTCTCGGGGCCCTGTACACATCGTTTGGGTCCGTTGAGGACACCCCGGCCGGATTTCCTTGCGGATGGAACCTGAACAGGCGATAAACCTGGACTAGAGACTTGTGCGGTTAGTCAGGTCGTGGTCTACACCCACATCGGCTTTCGCTTGAAGTCTGCCGAGCACATGTCGTGTGCAGATGCTAAGTGGTGGAAACATGTGTGACGAAGTACACCCCTGCAAGGTAAAAAACTATTTGAATAGCCGCGTCCGCGGTAAAGGACTGCTTGGTTGCCTATACAGTTCATAGACAAGTTAATGGTTACTACTAAAAGACTCAAGATAAGTGTGAGTACCGAGGATGGCCCTCTCGTAGGATGACGAGGGAGGATCCTCGGTGGAGTATTGTGTTGGTGATTAGTGGACTCGTGTGCGAAAACTATTTTTACAAGTGGTGTCTCGTAGGGTAGCTTAGCCAAGAGTCAAAGCTGGCTTGCTGCAATAACTCCACCACCTTCTTGAGAATGAGCATGTATAGTAGGATATGTTGTAAGACTTGCTGAGTACCTTTGTACTCATGTTGCTTTAATTACTGTTTTCAGACGACAACACCGCCCCCTTCGATGGGTTTTATGTAGACCTTGACGTCGATGAGTGACTTTCCACCCGGGTGGTGATTCTGGCCATGGAGGGTCCTATGTAGATAGACAGGCTTCGTCAAGCCTTCTTTCTTTCTAGTGTCTGTACTCAGACTAATTTGCTTCCGCATGTGCTTGTATGCTTGTATGACTTGAGTGTCGGGTCATGTGACCCCTACCTGTATGAACATGTTATGTATGGCCCTCCGGAGCCTTTAAATAAAGTACTTTGAGTTGTAGAGTTTTGTTGTGATGCCATGTTGTATTTACACATATCGAGCATATTGTGTGTATGATTGAAATGCTTGCTATGTGTGGGATCCGACAATCTAGTCGTTTATCCTTGCCAGCCTCTCTTATGGGGAAATGTAGTCGAGTGCTTCCATGAGCCATAGTAGTCGTCCGCTACAGCTCGGTTCACCGGAGTCCTGCTAGCCTAGCACTACTGCTCAGGACACTTGACAGGCGGGCATGTGTCTCACTTTGTTCATGTGTCCGTCCCTTCGGGGAAATGTCACGCGGTGACATCCGGAGTCCTACCTAGCCTGCTACAGCCTGGGTTCCCGGAGTCCTGTTAGCCCAGTGCTATAGCCCAAATTCACACGCTGCTGACCGACATGTTCGATGTGATTCATGTATGCCTGTGCCCATAGGTTAGTGCCGCTTTGGGTTCACGACTAGCCATGTCGGCCCGGGTTCTCTGTCATATGGATGCTAGCGACACTATCATATACGTGAGCCAAAAGGCGCAAACAGTTCCGGTCTATGGTAAGGCGACACCCGTGGGAATACCGTGCGTGAGGCCGCAAAGTGATATGAGGTGTTACCGGCTAGATCGATGTGACTTGGAATCGGGGTCCTGACAAAACTACACAACGGTCTCAAACTAGTAATGATCAAGAAGTGATCCTGAACTACTTACATTCAAACATAACCCAACCGTGTTCTCTTCTCGAACGCACCCGAAAAGAGACTGCCACAGTTACGCACGCGGTTGGTGTATCTTAATTGAGTCTAGTTCAAGTCCAATACAACCGAATATTAATAAATTCCCATCTGCCACATAACCGCGGGCACGGCTCTCAAAAGTTTAAATCCTGCAGGGGTGTCCCAACTTAGCCCCTGACAAGGTCATGATCCGCGGAGACAATCCTCCATCGCGGGACCCTCTCTTCAGACTCGTAATCCCGATGCACAAGAGATTTCGACAATGGTAAAAGAAAACGAGCAAGACCGCCCGAATGTGCCGACAAATCCTGATAGGAGCTTCGCGTATCTCGTTCTCAGGGAACACCGCATGAGACATCCTACAATTAAAACCAGACATCGAGTTTCCCCGTGGTGGGCCTGTAGTCTACTCGGTTTGGACCAACACTCAGATGAGCACTGGACCGGGGAATTGATTAATTATCCTCGGGTGCTAGCCGGTCCCTATGCAAGTTTTTAGTTGTTATTAGGCAAATGGTAAAACCAATGTTAGGCCTTGCTGGAAGAGTTTTATTCAAAGCAAACTATCAAGAGGGCCCCATACCCCTCACCATGTTAGGGACACAAAAACCAAGGAACATAACACCGGTATGACGGAAAACTAGGGCGGCAAGAATGGAAGAGAACACCAGGCATAAGGCCGAGCCTTCCACCCGTTACCAAGTATATGTGTGCATTAATTAAATAAGAGATATTGTGATAACCCATGATATCCATGTCCCAACAAGGAACAACCTGCAACTACACCTGCAACTAGCACTACAAAAAAAAGACACATCCGTGACATTTTGGGCCGAACGAAAAAAAATTCTGGCATACATATGACATTTCTATGACGATAATTGTGACAAAACCTGGTATCATCACAGATGTGGTGGGCTCCTACTTCTATGACAAAAAATCAGACAGAAAATGGGATTTTCGTCCTGGGCGGGCCAGAGACGCAACTGCATGACATTCTTTGGGCCGTCCATGACGGAAAAAACCGTGGTAGAAGCGAGGGGGAGGAAAATTTTGGGGAGTTCCCGGTTACGGTGGGAGGTCGGGGGCCAAGCGATGCACGTTTCTCTCGTACACGTATGCGCGCGTGTGCGAGGCGTTGGCTCTAACTGTACCCAAGCGAGGCGTTGGGCTCTAACTGAACCCGAGCGATTGCACTGCAGGCTACGCGTTACTGAACCCGAGCGATCGATTGATGGCTGTTAACTGAACCCGATCGAGCGATTCCTTTGCTACTGCTACTAACTGAAGCCGATCGATCGGATGAACAGTGAGCGTTGTGGGGGGGTTTGGATGAACAGTGAGTGGTGGTGTTGCCTCTGGATGAGCAGGACCCCGTGGTGTGGTGGAGGGCTGGATAAACAGTAGACGGTGGAGGGGTGCCCGTGGAGGAGTGGATGAACAGGACCCCGTGATGTGGAGGGCTGGATGAACAGTGGACGGTGGAGGGGTGGTTGAACAGGACCCCATGGTGTGGAGGGCTGGATGAATAGTAGATGGTGGAGGGGTGCCCGTGGAGGGGTGGTTGAATAGGACCCCCTGGTGTGGAAGGCTGGATGAACAGTAGATGGTGGAGGGGAGGTTGAACAGTAGCCGGTGGACTAGCGCGTGGAAGAGGCTGGATGAACAGGAGCCCGTGGAGGCTGGATGAACAGGAGCCCATGGAGGCTGGAGGAGGTCGACGGTGGAGATGAACAGTATCCCATGGAGTCCCGTTTTGCGGTACGCCACACCCCTCCCGATGAACAGGACCCCCGTTTCTACTGTAGCACTCCAACACAAGTCCGTTTCATCCGTTCCACACCCCTCCCGATCAACAGGACCCCCGTTTCGACCGTAGGAGGTCCATTTCCTCCGTTTTGTGGTATGCCAGACCCCTCCCGATGAACAGGATCCTATTTCGAACGTGGCCGGTCGAACACAAGGCCGTTTCCTCCGTTCTGCGATACGCCAGGCCTCGTTTCCATCGCCTGTTTCGTCCAAGCCCTTCCAATGAACACGGCGCATTCCGTTGCCTCCCCATCAACACGACGCATTTCGTTGCCTCCCCATGAACACACCGCATTCTGTTTCCTCCCCATGAACACGACGACGACGCTATTTCTCCGTTCCGACCCAGCCATGTACACGAGCCCTGGCCTTACATATGCGTGAGTAGGCGTTCGAGACCCCGCCCGTATGTACACATACGTGGCCGTATTTTGTTTCTTGCAGCCTGGCCGCTGTACGTACGTGTAAATGCTACATGCACGCCTCTACTACAACACGTGCGTGCCTCTACATCGACCAGTATGTACGTACACGTTCGCGACCAGAATGACAACGCTACGTACGCTTCGACCAGGTGGGTCCCGACTGTCAGACACTTCCTTGCCTGCGAAGATGTAGCTAGTCGGTCCCAGCAGTCAGGGGGCGAATCGTTTTTTTGCCTGAACGCACTTCCTTGCGTGCGAAGATGGAGCTAGTGGGTCCCAGCAGTCAGGGGGAAACCTTTTTTTCATGAAATACATTGGCCCGTCCGGTGGGTCCCAGCTGTCAGGTGGAGGAATCATTATTTTTCGCGTAATAAGGAGGCACTTCCTTGCTGCGGCCGTGGACCCAACTGTCAGCCTCTCCACGTACAGTCCATGTCCGATGGAAGTCATTCCTTGACCACGTTGACCACGCCGCGCCGAGAGCACTAGGGCGGTGGACGACGGCGAGGCCTAGGAAGGGGACGACACGGAGGCAGGGAAGACTCGGCAGTTGTTTCCCACGCAGAGGGGAGTACGACTGTACGAGGGTTAACTGGTTCGTCTGCCATCGCCGGAGAATAACAGCAGGTGTGGGTGAGTAGAGGGATGGCTAGGCCAGCGATGGGAGAACAGTCGGGCGGTGAGGCCTGCGCGGCAGCACAGCCGGCCGCGAGGAGGAGGGAGCAGGCAGTCCCGCCGGCGCTTGTTTGAGCTGCTGGAGCAGGAAGAGCAGAGATTGAAGAAGCATGACAGCCGTTGGATGGACATCCAACAGTTAGTGCTTGTGCGTCAACCTTTTTTTAGGAAAGCCTCAAATCAGTGGAAAACAACATACAGCCCATCTACCATTATTTCTAATAATTTACAGCCCGTTTGGTAATTCTTAAGGGTTGTTTTGGAGCCCATATTCTTTTTGTTAGCATTACAGCCCATATTGTGGCAACGGTTAAAAAAATATACGAAATTTTGCATATTTCGGTGCGGTCCGAACTGTTTTTAATCCCGAAATTTCGACTCACATTCAAACTGATTTTAAAAATAAATGTATATCAATATAAAGTCCAACAAATTCTCCACGCATAAAAATTAATGTAATTTAAAATCTTGAAATGAAAAAAAGATATTTGAAACTAATTGCCGGTTTGATGTGTTTTAAAAATGTACAACCCATTTCTCATTACTGATGGGCCATTTTCTCGGCCAGCCGAATGAAAGCTCTCCTCGTCTTGAAAGATTTGCAGCCCAACAGGCCTCACAAAGCGACTTACTTGGCAAATCACAAAAAAACTAGGTTGTGGCCGTGGACCCAGCTGTGAGCCTCTCCACGTACAGTACACTTCCGATGGAAGTCGTTCCTTGACCATGTTGACCACGCCGTGCGGAGAGCATCACAGCGGTGGACGACGGCGAGGCCTAGGAAGGGCACGTCGCGGCAGTGGAAGCCCGCATGGAGAGGACTACGAGGGTTCGCTGGTTCAGCTGCGGTGTGAGGCTGACGTCGCCACAGGGCCTAGCCAGCGGTGGGAATAGTAGGGGGCGGTGAGGCCCCTGCGGTAGCACAGCTGGCCATGGGAGGTAGGAGCATGCGGCACGACCGGTGCTGCTTTGGGCCGCTGGAGCAAGAAGACCAGAGGTTGAAGAAGCACTACGGCCGTTGGATGGACATCGTACGGTCACTGGAGCTAGAATCGTTCATATTGACTAAGTTGACAAAGCCCTTCGTCCCCGTCAACTTAGTAGGCCCACAAGTCAACCTCCCAGCAAGGTGGGTCCCAGCTAGCCGGGGGAGTATTCATTTTTTTGTGCATAATAAGGAGGCACTTCTGGTGGGTCCGAGCTGACAGCGGGGGGGGGGAACGTTTTTTTGAGAAATACGGTGGCCCGTCCGATGGGTCCCAGCAGTCATGGGGAAATGATTTTTTTCGCAAAATACTGGTGGCCCGTCCGGTGGGTCCCCGCTGTCAGGTGGAGGAATAATTATTTTCCACATAATAAGGAGGCACTTCCTTGCGGCTGCCGTGGACCCAGCTGTCGGCCTCTCCACGTACAGTACTCTTCCGATGGAAGTCGGTCGTTGACCATGTTGACCACGCCGCGCCGAGAGCACCAGGGCGGTGGACAAGGGCGAGGACTAGGAAGGGGACGACTCAGAGCCGGGGAAGACGCAGCAGTGGATGCCCACGCGAAGAGGAGTACGAGGGTTCACTGGTTCGGCTGCGGTGTGAGGCTGCTGTAGCCACAGAATAACAGGGGGTGTGGGTGAGTAGAGGGATGGCCTGGCCAGCGGTGGGAGTAGTAGGGGGCGGTGAGGCCTCCGCGGCATCACAGCCGGCCACAGGAGGCAGGAGCACGCGGCACGACCGGCGCTGGTTTTGGCGGCTAGAGCAAGAAGACCAGAGGTTGAAGAAGCACTACGGCCGTTGGATGAACATCGTACGGTAACAGGAGCTAGAATTGTTCATATTGACTAAGTTGACAAAGCCCTCCATCCCCGTCAACTTGGTAGGCCCACAAGTAAGCCTCCCACTATGCTGGGTTCCAGCTGGCAGGGGGAATATTTATTTTTTTGTGCGTAATAAGGAGGCACTTCCTTGGGTGCGAAGATAGCTAGTGGGTCCGACATGTCAGCAGAGGGCACTTTATTTCGCGAAATACAGAGGCCCTTCCGGTGGGTCCTAGATGTCAGGTGGAGGAATCATTATTTTGCGCGTAATAAGGAGGCATTTCCTTGTGTGCGGCCGTAGACCCAACTGTCAGCCTCTCCACGCACAGTCTACTTCCGATGGAGTCGTTCGTTGACCACGTTGACCACGCCGCGCCGAGCGCATCCAAGGTGGTGGACGATGGCGAGGCCCCGGATAGCAACGAGCTGGAGATGGGAAGATACGGGAGTAGATTCGCAGACAGAGAGGTGTACGAGGGTTAACTGGTTCTAGTGCGGTGTGGTTCGGCAGTCGGTGGAGAAGAACAGGAGGTGTGGAGGGGTGGAGGGATGGCCTGGCCAACGGTGGAGTAGCGCTTCATAGCGAAGCGTGCTAAGCAGAGCTGCTAGCACCAGGAGGCGGGAGGTGGTCCCGGCGGCGCTGAAGGAAGAAGACGAGAGATTGAAGATGGATGCCGGTCGTTGGTTGTAAATCCAACAGCTAACGTGTTAGAATCATTTGTCGACTAAATTGACAACGACTTGCATTGGCTTCGACCTATTGGCCCATATTTCAGCCTCCAAAAATGTGGCACGTATTCAACCCATTTTTTCAGAATTTATAGTCAATTTGATCTTTTTTTTTGAATTACAGCCATTAGTTGGGCTGGGTGAACAAATAATGTAGCGTCCATGCGGCCCGTTTATTTTATTTCCTAAAAAATTATAGGCCATTTGCACTGTCTCAAAATACATGATTTTGCTGGGCTGATTCTAATTATAATGTTGGGTTGGGCCAGCAATGTTATCAAAAAAATAAAAAGGGGCTGAGCATTTTGTTATAAATATATTTAAATAATAAGTGATATTATTACATTCATCCTTAAATCTTACCAAACTTTTGTACACAATCACTAGGATTTCGTGCCAAAACAATCCAGGATTTTATTTGTTAAGAAATTATTTTTATAAGTTAATAAGATGTGGGATATTGTTTTCTTACATATGTAAGTATCTGTTAAATATATGATGACAATAAAAATAATATATAATAACATATAAAATATTTTTTTTAGAAAAACAGGGAGCATCTCCCCGGTTCCATTGCTGAGAATGAAACCACAACATATTCTGATACAGCATCTCAAAGAGCAGTTCGAAAGCAAAGGTAGAAAAGCTACAAACTAGGGGGGTGGATGAACAAGTTCTCTAAATAACACAAATCACCCGAGCGGTGCCAAAGGCAGAGCGGGTAGAGCACTCAAATGAAACAAGGAGGGTCCAGCAAAGCCTTCATGGTCTTCAGCCGAGGGGCCGTGTCAGCCTGCGGGGACCAGTAAGCAAGCGGAGACACCGGGCTGGAAGGCGTAGCATGGTGGATGTCCCTCTTCATCAAAGATCTTGAGACGAGCCCACGGGTCCAGCCCCATAGCAGGTCGAGCCTTGTTCAGCCACAAGTGACCGCCAACGGTTTCTGGAGGGATCTTGTTAGGGTTTCCACGAAGCTCATCAACTTGTCCTTGTCCGATCCGGAGGAGAGAATCGCCCAGTTCCTCACCATGTTCCTAATCAACCTCAAGACCTGCGGAATGGAAATCCAGGAGGTGTTACTGAAAATCATAGCATTTCTATATTTCTAGAGGAACCAAAGGACAGCTGAGCTAACGGTGTTTAAAACTGAGCACTTTTTGGTAGCAATCCAGAATCTGGTGACAGATTCGAAGGATGAGCCAATCTGACTAGAGAAATATTCCTCAATGTGGGCCCAGAGATGTTTAGCAACTATACATTCAAAAAATAGGTGAGAACAAGACTCTTGTTCCAAGCAGTAAACACAATCAAGGGGTTTGATGATGTGTCTCTTCCTAAGGTTATCGCTAGTCATCAATTTGTTTTTGGAGAGAAGCCAGAAAAATACATGAATTTTAGGGGGGACTCTCAATTTCCAGATAGCATGGATAAACACGGGTTGAACCCCTCTAAAGTTGATAACATGATAGAGGGAGCTAGAGGAATACTTCCCCTTATTGTCCAGCTGCCAAATCAGGGCATCCGGCTCGGCAGTGAAGGTAATGCTTTTGGCAATTTCCTCCAACTGGAACCATTGTTCCATGAGACTATCACTAAAGTTCCTTATAAAAGAGAGTTTTAGGCATTGACAGTCCCAAACTTCATTGACACTTTTGTTAAGCTCATTGCGGACAGAGTAAATAGGCCAAAATTCGACTGCTCGGGGGGATGTGCCAAACCAACTATCTTCCCAGAATCTGGTTCTGCTCCCATCCCCTATGTTCCATCTGTAGCCAAATTTCACAGCATGCATAATAGATTTTAATCCTTTCCAGAATCCAGAGGTCTTAGGGTTGGAGGAAGGGACAAAAATATTACGTTTATTTCCTAGGTATTTATGGGCAATAAGAAGCTTCCAGGGTTTCAGGTCTTCCTCATAGAATCTTTTAATCCAAGACCCTAGAAGACAGATGTTAATTTCTTGGAGGTTAGGTATGCCTAGGCCTCCAAAATCTTTTTTCATAGAGACTAGGGCCCAATTAGCAAGGTGTAGCTTCCTATTTCCCTCAAAATCATTCCACAAGCAATGAGACATCTGAGAATTGATGAGGTTCACTGCCCATTTAGGGAACTTGAAGAAGGAGAGGAGATACACTGGAATGCTAGCCAAATAAGCTTGTATGAGGATCAATCTACCTCTGTAAGAGAGAAGTTTGCCCCTCCACCTGTCGGTGTACTTGAGTAGGGGTACCCTTGTACCCCGAACTTGTGCACGGGCAGTCACAGCGTCCCGCAGCAATGCCTGCCAGGTCACCACCAAGATCCTCCGTGGTCCTTTTGAAGACCATTCAAGAACAAAGTACTTAAGACAAGACCCCAGCAAGAGGAGCTTGCCGGGAAGAAGGCAAGGCCCCGGAAAGAGGAGCTTGCCGGGAAGGCCATCAGAAGCGTCCCAAGGCCCCGGCAAGAGGCGCTTGCCGGGAAGGCCATCCGAGGCATTCCAAGGAACTTGCCGCGGCACGCTACGCGCCCCGACAAGGCCCGGCGAGCGACAAGCTCCCGGAAGCGACAAGTCGACGACCGCGGCAAGGCGCTTGCCGCGGCAAGCCCCCACTCCACGCCCGCGCTCCAGCACATCCACCCACGTGTCGCTCCGGGGCCCCTCCCGAGCGCACGTGGCAGGAGGCTGTGCAGCTAGGGGCGTGCGGTGGCACGCAGGCGCTGACAAGATAACCGTCGTGGCAAGACGGTGGCGTCCCTAGCGGTCCCTTTCGGTGCCGTCTAGGCGACACAGACGGGCATTTAATGCCCTTGTCCCCTGCCATCGGGGTTAGGTATGATAGCACTATAGCAGCTAGTTGTGCCTACTACAGCACCTAGCCGTGCCTACCCACGGCACCCTTTCCATTTTTGCCCTTGGCCCCCGTTGCTCTATGTTGGTAACCCCTTGAGTATAAAAGGAGGCCCGTGTGCAATGTAGAGGGGGTCGGCCACCTCGAGAGCTCTCGCGAGGTTCAGCAATTCCACACACCCACGCTCGCTCCGGAGCTAGAAATCAATACCAATCCACAAAGCAGGAGTAGGGTTTTACGCATCCTTGCGGCCCGAACCTGGGTAAATCACTCGCGTGCTTCACCTCGATTTACCCCTCGCACGACCAACCGCCCGCTTGCTTCGCCTCGATCTGCTCTTTGCGCAACCTCCGCCCCCCGCCGAACCAAAAGGGACCCGGTTCACCGGTCCCATAGGTGCCCGTGGATCAGAAACCCCGGCATCTCTGGCGCGCCAGGTAGGGGGCGTCGAAGTTGTGCGAATCAGATCTGGCGTTCTTGCGGGCTAGATCTTCATCTTCTTCATCGATCTTCACCATCTTCATCAACATGCCGCCGAAGAAGAAAGTTTCGGAGGCAGCTGCTCCGTCCGCGCCGAGCCACCCACCGCCGGAGCAAACGGACGGTGGGGCAGGCGCCGGCGGAAGGGCATGCATCGATGAGGGAACTCTTGGTGCTGCCAGGTCCCAGGGCAAGGCTGCGCTGCCCATCGGCGGCGTGGCCGGCTCCCACAACGACCGGGCGCACTCCAAGACCTCGACGTCCGTGCTTGCACCGCGCCCATCTCAGGAGGCGCGGGACCGGCAGCGTCATGGTACTCACGGTACCATGCGCTCGCTGGATCAAGATCGAGCTGGTGGATCCCGGAGCGCCCAGGACCACCATGCGCGTCAACAAGCCGGAGCGAGCGAGACACGGTCGCCTGGACGGGATACTGCTCCTTCTAACGTGGTTAGGAGTCCGAGCGTATCCCGCTCCTCGCACCGTTCGCTACCGCCGCCCGCCACCGCAGCGGAAGCTCTGGCACGAGCTCAGCTGCTCCTAGACTACCCTCCGGCGGCGGACAAGATCGACGACTGGAGGGCCACTATCCAGAGTCTCATCGGCTTCGCCAACAGCGACACTCCTCGGCAGCCGAGCACGTTGCAACTGCAGCGAGTCAGCCAGGCGCAAACCGGTGGAGACAAGACTGGTGGGGGCGCAACCACCGTGCACTCCCCACCCCGAAGGCCAAGATCGCCGACCCGCCGGATCCGCCACGACAGCGACTCCACCGCGTCGTCGGATCCGCGAGCTCGTCGCGACCAACGATAAGTTCTTCAAGAACGACAGCGGGAAGACGCTCGTACACGCATCGAGCGCCGGAGAGAAGCGCGGCGTCAGTCAGACCAGCGCGCTGGGCCCTCTGTCGACGTGCATGCGCCAGGGGAACTAGGCGACCTGCCGTACCCGGTAGGTTGCCCTGCGTTCACTCGTGAGCTGCGGCAAGTCCAGTGGCCCAGTACGAAGAACTTCAAGCCCGACGTACCAGAGAAGTACGACGGCAAGTTGCATCCGTCGGAGTTCCTCAGCATCTACACCATCGCGGTGCAGGCTGCTGGGGGGTGGGACGACAAGATCCTTGCCAACTACTTCCCGTTGGTACTCAAGCCCAACGTCAGGTCCTGGCTCATGCACTTGCCGGACAACTCCATATCCTCCTGGGCTGAGCTATGCCATCAGTTTGTTGGCGCCTTCACAGGCGGCCACAAACCTCATGGCCAAGAGAGCGATCTTCATCTGCTCGTCCAGAAGGAAGGAGAGCCCCTGCGCCAGTATACCCAGAGGTTCAGCCGTGTACACCACAACATCCCAAATATCCACCCTGCCGCGGTAATCAGCGCGTTCCATCAGAACGTGCGTAAACCGCAGGATGCGGGAGGAGCTGGCGATGTGCAAGATTCGGGACGTCAGCGAGCTTTATGCCCTGGCCGACAGATGTGCACGCGCTGAGGAGGGGAGGAAATTCCCCGGGGAAAGCACTGGAGCAGGAGGATCTGACAGTGAGGATGCCGCCCCGGCAAAGAGAAGCCGGCGGCGCAACAACAGGAAGAAGCAGAACAACGAGGTGCTGGTCGTTGAGCAGTCCGGCAATGAAGGTGACGCCACGAAGGCTACAGTTGGTAGCTCCGGCAAGGAAGTTGCCGCGTGCACCAACTGTCAGGCTGTGGCGGTCGCCGACAAGCGGGACGGCTCCGGCAAGAGGTACTGTAAGATTCACCGCACCAAGGGCCATGACCTCCAGAACTGCAAGAAGGTCGACCAGCTCGTCCAGCAACAGAGGGCTGAGTACGAGCGGCGCGACAAAGAGAGAGCCCAAGGGGGTGCCGAGAACCCTGGCCAGAAGCGCACCGGTAAGGAAGGACGTCGCGGCAAGGCCAAGCAGCGGCAAGGAGACAGACCTCCCCGCGGTCGCGACAACGACGACGACGACGGCGAGGATGAAGACATGGATGACGTTGAGACCAGTGAGCAGGAGTTTCAGAAAGCCACAAAGGTCTTGTGCGTTGACGGGGGTGCTTCCCTGCATACCTCGCACCGCCAACTCAAACAGTGGGTGCGGGAAGTCAATGCAGCGGAGCCACCCATCGAATCGCGCAAGCTTCTGAAGTGGTCCAGCACGCCTATCATCTTTGACATTGAGGACCACCCTGATTGCACAACCACGGTCGGGTGTCTGCCGATGTTGGTTTCACCAACCATCCGCAACCTCAAGGTCACCAAGATGCTAGTCGACGGCGGGGCCGGCTTAAACCTAATCTCCTCCGCTGTGCTCCGAAAACACCAGATCCCTGACAGCGAGCTCGAAGAAACCGGCACATTCCAAGGAATCAATCCGGGAAGGAGCAAGCCGAAGGGGAAGGTCACGCTGCCGGTAACATTCGGCAGCGAGCTAAACTTCAGGACTGAGAGGGTCACGTTCGACGTTGCCGATATCCCGTTGCCTTACAATGGGATACTTGGCCGTCCAGCACTCGCCAAGTTCATGGCGGCCTCTCACTACGCGTATAACGTGCTGAAGATGCCAGGCCCGATAAGCGTCATTTCTGTCCTGGGAGACAAGAAGGACGCTCTTATCTGTGCCGACAAGATCTACCGGGAAGCAGCGGCCACGGCAGACCGCGATCCACTTGCCGCTAAAGCTCCCGGGACCAAGAAGACCAAGTCCGGCAAGAGTTCTGGTGCCTACTCCGGCAAGCGCACCTCTTCGGAGTGCTGCGCTGTCGTCGAGGACGCACCATCGAGCTCCACCGGCAAGAAGACCAAGTCCGGCAAGAGTTCTGGTGCCTACTCCGGCAAGCGCACCTCTTCGGAGTGCTGCGCTGTCGTCGAGGACGCACCATCGAGCTCCACCGGCAAGAAGACCAAGTCCGGCAAGAGTTCTGGTGCCTACTCCGGCGAGCGCACCTCTTCGGAGTGCTGCGCTGCCGTCGAGGACGCACCATCGAGCTCCACCGGCAAGAAGACCAAGTCCGGCAAGGTCTCTGGTGCCCACTCCGGCGAGCGCACCTCTTCGGAGTGCTGCGCTGCCGTCGAGGACGCACCATCGAGCTCCACCGGCAAGAAGACCAAGTCCGGCAGGGTCTCTGGTGCCCACTCCGGCAAGCGCACCTCTTCGGAGTGTTGCGCTGTCGTCGAGGACGCACCATCGAGCTCCACCGGCAAAAAGACCGAGTCCGGCAAAAGCTCTGGTGCCCACTCCGGCAAGCACGCCTCTTCGGAGTGCTGCGCTGCCGTCGAGGACGCACCATCGAGCTCCGCCGGCGAGCACAAGAATACGATGGCGGCTCCGCCAGAGACGAAGAAGGTGTCCACCAAGGAGGATGGCGCTGGTGGTACCTTCACCATCAGTGTCGTGCTCGACCCTAAATAGGAAAGCGCGCTCGTTGCTTTCCTGCGGGCGAACGTCGACGTGTTTGCATGGCAACCGTCTGACATCCCCGGTGTTCCCAGGAAAGTGATTGAGCACCACCTTGCCGTCTGTCCTCATGCGCGGCTCGTCAAACAGAAAGTCCGGAAGCAGGCGGTGGAGCGCCAAGAATTCATTGCGGAGGAAATCAAGAAACTGGAAGCAGCAGGCCTCGTCAGAGGAGTGCTCCATCCCACGTGGTTGGCCAATCCTGTAGTCATGCGCAAGGCAAACGGGAAATGGAGGCTTTGCATCGATTTCACCGATGTTAACAAAGCTTGTCCCAAAGACCCATTTCCCTTGCCGCGCATTGACCAGATTGTTGACTCCACAGCTGGGTGTGATTTGCTTTCATTTCTTGATGCAGAGGAGGATGAAGAGAAGACCGCATTTATTACTCCATGTGGCACGTACTGCTTTGTACGAATGCCTTTCGGATTAAAAAATGCCGGTTCAACATTTGCAAGAGTAGTCCATATTGCTCTTGAGCCACAAATACACAGAAATATGGAAGCCTACATGGATGATATAGTGGTCAAGAGCAAGGACAGAGCAACCCTGATCCAAGACTTGGATGAGACTTCTGCAAATCTGCGCAAGATCAGCCTCAAGCTCAACCCAGAGAAGTGCGTGTTCGGAGTTCCTTCCGGCAAGCTTCTCGGGTTCTTCGTGTCTCAGCGGGGAATTGAAGCCAACCCCGACAAGATCAGGGCCGTTGAGCAGATTGAAGCCCCGAAGCGCGTCAAAGATGTTCAGAAACTTGCCGGTTGCGTGGCTGCTCTCAGCAGGTTTATCTCTCGGTCTGCTGAGCGCGCCCTGCCATTTTTCAAACTATTGAAAAAGGCAGGGCCAATGAAATGGACTCCGGACGCGGAGGCTGCGCTGCAAGACCTGAAGAGATACCTGTCCTCCCCTCCAATACTTGTCGCGCTGAAGCCACAAGAGAAGTTGCTGCTGTTCATAGCAGCAACCAATCAAGTGGTTAGTGCTGCGTTAGTGGCAGAGAGAGAGGCGGATGATGAGCCAGCAACCGTGGCAAGCGCATCCAGCGACAAGCAGGGGACTTCCCCGACAAGCTCTGGTCCCGACAAAGATGAACCCGCGCTGATACACGAGGAGATACAAAAGAAAACGGTGCAGCGCCCAGTTTACTTTGTCAGTTCCCTCTTGCAGGGGGCTAGGTCAAGGTACTCTGGTGTGCAGAAATTGCTTTTCGGCCTTATCATGGCCTCGAGAAAGCTGCGCCATTACTTCCAAGCACATGAGATCACAGTGGTCACTCGCTTTCCGCTGAAGAGGATACTGCAGAATCCTGAAGCGACAGGCAGGATTGTTGAGTGGGCACTGGAACTGTCAAGCTTTGGTCTCAAGTTTGAAAGCACTTCAACTATCCAGAGCAGAGCATTGGCAGAGTTCATAGCGGAATGGACGCCAACTCCGGACGAAGAAATCCCGGAGACGAGCATCCCCGACAAAGAAGCAAGCAAAGAGTGGCTGATGTACTTTGATGGTGCTTTCTCGCTGCAAGGCGCCGGCGCCGGTGTGCTGCTTATCGCGCCCACCGGAGAGCACCTCAAGTACATAGTCCAGATGCACTTTCCCAAGGAGCAAGCAATAAACAATACTGCAGAGTATGAAGGATTGCTTGCCGGTCTCAGGATCGCGGCAGACCTTGGGATTAAGAAGCTCATTGTCAGGGGTGACTCACAGCTTGTCGTCCGCCAGGTAAACAAGAATTATCAGAGTCCGTTGATGGAAGCTTACGTCGACGAAGTGAGAAAGCTAGAAGAGCGCTTTGACGGCCTGCAAATGGAGCACGTTCCGAGAACTCAGAACGCCATTGCTGATGGCCTGTCAAAGTGCGCCGCACTTAAGTTACCTGTGGAACCAGGGACCTTTGTGCTCAAGCTGACTCAACCGTCCGTAACACCATCAACTGGACAAAGCAAGAAGAGGAAGTCGATTCCTGGTGACTACCTGCCGGCAGAGCTTCCCGAAGCCGCCACCAAGAAGGTCCCCAAGATCAACACCGAAGGCGCTGGTGAGCCAGATGCTCCGACAAGCCCTAGGGTTTGTTCCGTTGAAGCTGAAGCTCCCGGCAAGCTTGTCGCGGGATGTCACGCTCCGGCAGAGACACAGCTTCTCAGCGTCGAAGCAGATATTCCCGCAGCAACCTCCAAGATCAACGCCAAGAGCACCGGTGAGCCAGATGCTCCGGCAAGCCCTAGGGTTTGTTCCGTTGAAGCTGAAGCTCCCGACAAGCTTGTCGCGGAACGTCAAGCTCCGGCAGAGACACAGCTTCTCGCCGTAGAAGCGGACGTTCCCGCAGTAGCAGAGTTGCCTTTAGTCCTTGTTGTCGAGCCACAGGCTCCAACATGGGCGCAGCAGATTGTCCGTTTCCTTCAGACGGGAGAACTTCCCGAAGAGCAAGAAGAAGCCGAAAGAGTAGCCCGGCAGTCAAGTATGTACTAGTTCGTCGACAAGACGCTGTACATAAGAAGACTCAACGGTGTGAAATTGAGGTGCATTCCCCGGGAAGACGGACAAAAGTTGTTGGCAGAGATACACGGAGGCACATGTGGTCACCACATTGGCGCAAGAGCACTCGTCGGCAAAGCATTCCGGCAAGGTTTCTTCTGGCCAACAGCCCTACAGGATGCAACTGCACAAGTAACCAAGTGTGAAGCGTGCCAGTTCCATTCCAAGCAGATACACCAGCCAGCTCAAGCTCTCCAGACGATCCCTTTATCCTGGCCATTTTCTGTCTGGGGGCTCGACATCCTCGGCCCCTTCCCCCGAGCTGTCGGGGGCTTTGAGTACTTGTACGTCGCAATCGACAAGTTCACAAAGTGGCCGGAAGTGGAACCAGTGAGGAAGGTGACCGCACAGTCAGCCGTCAAGTTCTTCAGGTCGATAGTTTGCCGCTTCGGGATCCCTAACCGGGTAATCACCGACAACGGCACACAGTTCACGAGCCACGCCTTCATGAAGTACATCCAAGATCTCGGCGCCAAAGTCCGCTTCGCCTCTGTTGCTCACCCAAGGAGCAACGGTCAAGCGGAGAGGGCAAACGCCGAGGTGCTGCGCGGGCTCAAGACCAGAGCTTTCGACAGGCTGCACAAGTGTGGAAGAAACTGGATCGAGGAGCTACCGGTGGTTCTTTGGTCGATCAGAACGACGCCAAATCGAGCCACTGGATAGACACCCTTTTCTCCAGTCTATGGAGCAGAGGCAGTTACCCCCAAGGAACTCATATACGGGTCACCTCGAGTGCTCGCTTATGATGAGCTTGAGCAAGAGCGGCTGCGGCAAGAGGACGCGCTGCTCCTTGAGGAAGATCGTCTCCAGGCTGCTGTGCGAGCTGCTCGCTACCAGCAAGCTCTGCGCCGCTACCACAGCCGCAGAGTCAATACCAGGAGTCTCGAGGAAGGCGACCTTGTTCTTCGGCGCGCTCAGTCTGCCAAGAATTCCAACAAGTTGACGCCGAAGTGGGAAGGCCCTTACCGGGTGAGACGAGTCACCAGGCCTGGCGCTGCCCGCCTGGAGACCGAAGACGGTATTCCAGTGAGCAACTCCTGGAACATCGAGCATCTTCGCAAGTTTTACCCGTAAGGCGCGGTTGTCGGACCCCGTCCGGCAACCACCTCTCTGTGCAAGTCTTGCCGCTGCTGCATGTAATCCTTTGTACAGAGCCAGGCGCAGACCCTGGCACCAGAAAATAAAGCGCTGCATACCCCGGGGGCTATAGCATGCATGCTAGATTGAGTTTGAGTCTCGTCCTTGGTTAGGGTCGATAGTCCCTAACAGCGGCTAACCCCTAGCTTAGAGGTCGAGTGTCCGTCCCTTTGCTTTTCCTTCGTTCGCAGGGCTCGCACGTCCTGGCCAGGCCACCTGGAGGCGAAAAGGAGAAGAAGGGCGTGCCGGCATCTGGGCCCTGGCAAGAACGCCGGGGGCTGCGAATGCCAAGATGTCACCCCCGGCAAGCCAGAGTTGCCGGGGGCTGCAATATCAGATAAGTCTTTTATCCCACTTCATGCATCCTCTTATGGACTGGGGAACACGAAACCTCGTTTCCTCCCGGAAACTGCCGTGCTCCCCCGACTCTAGGCCCTGGAGCGCGTTCCCGCGGCCAAGTTTGGTCGTAGTCGCGGCAGCAGAAGGGATGAAACGAGGAGGCCGCGCCCACCTCGTTCCCACCTCCGTCAAAGGCGTGAGAAAGGTCGAGCGGCGTGGGAAGGCGGCAGGGCTTGTTGTCGGGGAATGGAATGCCTGTCCGAGAGATACCAAGGATTTGCTCCTTGGCGTGGGTTCGACCCGCGAGGCAAATAACCCGGCAAACATCCCCTTTTTCATCAAAAAACATCCCATACAGGTACAGTCCATAGAGGATGAAAAACATGAAAGAGAGGATTACAAGATACAGCTAAAGGCCCAAAGGCTTACAATTAAAAAGACAAGGTGCCCGTAATCCTTTTCCTGTCCCTCTCTTCAGGAGGTAGAACAAGCAGGCGAAAAGGGGAAGGGGGCGCCAAGGCGAGCTACAGGTGCCACAAGACACCAAGAGAACATCCGGGGGCCAGACGGTGATGGCAACGCCGGAAGAAGGATGCGAAGGAGGGGCGGCAGGAACTCAGCACGCTGTCGAGGGCACCACGCCCTCGTACTCCGACCTGACGGCCTTGTCGCCAGCCCTCTTCCCCTTCCGAGACCTCCCTACGCCAGCTGCCCAAGGAGACGCTCCCGGGGAGTTCAAGAAGCCGGCGCCGCGGATGATAGGGTCGCCGGTGCCGCACGAGACGGCGCCCGACGCCTAGTCGGAGCCGCCGTCCTGCCGCCCGCCACCCTCACCATCACTGCCGCTGTCCTCCTCGTCACTCTCGCTCGAGGAGGAGCCTTCGCTATCGGAGGAGCTGTCCACGCAGCACTTCGCCCGGGTGCCGAAGCACCCGAAGACCTTGACGGAAAGGAGATCGCCCTCCACCGACTTAAAATGGAGGGTGAGTCCCCCCGTCAAGCTGTGGATGCGGGCGAACGTCTTCCACCCTCGATCGAGATACATCACACTAGGGGCTGGGAACGCCACGCGGACTCGCGTGCCGCTGATCCCACAGCCCCTCATGTGTAATCTCAGAGTCTTGGGCGGGTCCGACTCCATCGCGCCCGCGAACGGAGCCGGAAGCCGGAGGTGACGACGAGGCGCCCGGCGCAGCTTGACGAAGAACTCGCAAGGGTTGTCCCCTATATGGAACGCCGCGGGGGGAGGAGCCGCCGGCGGGGGCGAAGCTGGCGCGTCGCCCCGTCCGCCTCTTCCCCGAGCGCCTCGACCTCGTCCTCGACCTCGTCCACGACCTCGCCCCCTCCCTCTTCCCCTTACGGCTGGCTCTGCCACCACGAGCGAGGAAAAGGGGAGGGTGCGCTGTCTGGCGGCGACCCTCGCCGCCACCGATGAAGAAAGGAGGAGGCGGGAGAGTGCAGGCTTCGGTGCTCCCTTCCCGCTCCTTATAGAGGAGCGAAGTGGGAGCCCAGCCGTCCCGCTCAGCGAATCAAGGCACAGGAAGAGCAGGGAGGCGGGCCGACCCGTCCCCTCCGCTCGCAACGGCCCGGGTCCCCGCTCCCGCCGTCCGCGAGCCCAAATGCATGGGAGCCGCGTGGCGGAGATGCAGAACTGAGGCGACGGATGGGGCGGCCTCACCCTACCCCGTGATCTCGAGAGTGGGCGCTTCGGAAATCGCGCACCGGCCCCGTCCAGTAAATGCGCCACGCCCCCATGCCTACCTCCGTGTGGAGAAGAGGGCGTGGGCCGTTCACCTTCATCATGGCTTGACGCATGCTCGCGGGGCTTAGCCCCACGCACATGCGCCGCCCGCGTCACCCACGACGCCGCGTTCGACGCGCGCCGTTACGGGCGTGCGCGATGGAAGCGGGGAGATATGCGGCGTGGCCTAGGCCGTGCGTGCCCGTGCACTGTTTTGGGCCTGCCCCAACAGCGCTCGGCACCGTGTTTGGCCCAGGCCCGGGGGCTCCTGTCGGTGTACTAGAGTAGGGGTACCCTTGTACCCCGAACATGTGCACCGGCAGTCGCAGCGTCCCGCGGCAAGGCCTGCCAGGTCACCACCAAGATCCTCCGTGGTCCTTTTGAAGACCATTCAAGAACAAAGTACTTAAGACAAGACCCCAGCAAGAGGAGCTTGCCGGGAAGAAGGCAAGGCCCCGGCAAGAGGAGCTTGCCGGGAAGGCCATCAGAAGCGTCCCAAGGCCCCGGCAAGAGGCGCTTGCCGGGAAGGCCATCCGAGGCATTCCAAGGAACTTGCCGCGGCGCGCTACGCGCCCCGACAAGGCCCGGCGAGCGACAAGCTCCCGGAAGCGACAAGTCGACGGCCGCGGCAAGGAGCTTGCCGCGGCAAGCCCCCACTCCACGCCCGCGCTCCAGCACATCCACCCACGTGTCGCTCCGGGGCCCCTCCCGAGCGCACGTGGCAGGAGGCTGTGCAGCTAGGGGCGTGCGGTGGCACGCAGGCGCTGACAAGACAACCATCATGGCAAGACGGTGGCGTCCCTAGCAGTCCCTTTCGGTGCCGTCTAGGCGACACAGACAGGCATTTAATGCCCTTGTCCCCTGCCATCGGGGTTAGATATGATAGCACTGTAGCAGCTAGCTGTGCCTACTACAGCACCTAGCCGTGCCTACCCACGGCACCCTTTCCATTTTTGCCCTTGGCCCCCGTTGCTCTATGTCAGTAACCCCTTGAGTATAAAAGGAGGCCCGTGTGCAACGTAGAGGTGGTCGGCCACCTCGAGAGCTCTCGCGAGGTTCAGCAATTCCACACACCCACGCTCGCTCCGGAGCTAGAAATCAATACCAATCCACAAAGCAGGAGTAGGGTTTTACGCATCCTTGCGGCCCGAACCTGGGTAAATCGCTCGCGTGCTTCACCTTGATTTACCCCTCGCACGACCAACCGCCCGCTTGCTTCGCCTCGATCTGCTCTTTGCGCAACCTCCGCCCCCCGCCGAACCAAAAGGGACCCGGTTCGCCGGTCCCATAGGTGCCCGTGGACCAGAAACCCCGGCACCACCCAGCAATCCTTTTAATGATTTTATCCAGAAGGGGTTGGATATCCTCTCTCCTCAGTTTATCATAGTGGAGGGGGATACCTAGCTACTTAATGGGGAAGTTACCTTTATTATAGACTAGAATAGAGAGGAAGTCAGCTAAATCCTGATCATCCATGTTGATAGGGATGAATTCACTTTTAGAGTAGTTGATTCTCATGCCTGAGACTTGTTCAAACCAGGTTAGAACAGTTTTCAGATTGCTAGCATGTGTGGAGTCATTGTCTAAGAAAAGGATGGTATCATCTGCATATTGAAGGCAGATGATGCCACCAGGGCAGACCTCAGGACAGAGCCCTGCAATCAGACTATGATCAGCAGCTTTGCTCATCATTTTAGTAAGAACGTCCACTACTAAATTAAACAAAAGCGGGGAGATGGGGTCACCTTGCCTAAGGCATTTACCAGCAAGGAAAAAAACACTTTCACAGTTATTTAACTTGACCCCAACAGACCCCCCATGAGTAAGTTCTGGATCCAACTCTCTATGAAAGGCTTGGAAAAGATCTAAGAGATCATTTTTCACCAAGTCCCAAAAATGCTAGTAAAACAAGAAGGGAATTCCATCAGGACCAGGAGCCCCATCAAGATAAGAGCTAAAAATGGCTTCCTTCACCTCTGTCTCTGAAAAAGGGGCTTCTAGCAGCTCATTTTCAGCATGAGAGACTTTTTCAGAAGCAGAGAAAAAATTGTTTTGTAGAGAGAGCCCAGAAGGGTTTTCTTTGTTAAACAGGTCTTTGTAGAAGTCACTAGCCACTTTCAGCATCTCATCTACCTCAGTAACAGGGCCATTAGGGCCATCAAGGGAGTGAATGAGGGTTTTCCTCCTCCTTTGGTTAGCTACTGCATGGAAGTAAGCAGTATTTCTATCACCCTCCTTAATGTTCCTATCTCTAGACCTTTGTTTGGCTTTGATTTCTTCTTGAAGCCAAATTTTCTTGAGCTCCCCATGGACAAAGTTTAATCTTTAGTCTCAGCCTCAGAGAGGTCAGTGGTTTCTGCCTTAATATCTAGAGAATCAAACTCAAGGAGGAGAAGCCTTCTGTATCTTCTAAGATTAGCTTCCTCATTGGAGTTCCACCCTTTGGTAGTTCTTCTAAATCTCCTGATTTTGATCTGCCAATTTTCTAGGGGGCAGCTGCTCCCAGTAGGCTCATTCCAGATTTTCCTGACTAGCTCAGTAAAATATTCTCTAAGCAACCACTACTTTTTAAATTTAAAACTATTTCTCTTTGGAGTTTGGTTAAGACCAGAGTCCCAAAGCAAAGGAGTGTGGTCACTACCACATCTGGGCAGAGCTCTACAACTAGAAAGGGGAAAGAAACTATCTAATTCTGTGTCACAGAAAATTCTGTCAATGGTGGACATAATCCTGGGGCAGCACTTCCAACATATCTAGTAGAACTGTGGGTTTTCCTTCTGACAGGGCAATTCTCAACTTTATGGGTAACCTTTTTGCAGATAAAACAACTCTTGGGCATGACACATTTATCCAAATGATGCCCTGGTTCCCCACAGTTGTAGCAGATCACCTTGGAGTATGCCATAAGGCCCGAAGCAGGGGCAGGAGCAGTTTTCTGGATGTCCTATCTCTTCTTTTGCTGATTCTTCCCTTGAGATTTCCCGCTGATCTGAGAGTCAGAACCACTAGCAGATTGATCTGGGGCAATTACAGGAGCCTGCCCAGATTGTGCCCCCATTTGGGGCGGAGGTGGGCCGTACCACTGCCCAACCGACGCTCCCCCCCATTGTGATAGGGGAAATTCATCGGAGTTCCTGGTTCCTTCTCATCCTCCAGCCAGATGTTGTCTCTCAGGAAGCAGAAATAACCACCACACAGCTCAATTGAAGCAGATTGCAAGCCTAATTTCAAAGTTCTGCAGGTTTGGGGGAGAGGTAAGGTAGGGGATCCACCTGCTCCGGCTCCGGTGGCGTGTTGGTGGGCAGGAGTCCAGTCAAGCATTCCCATCTCGCAGCATGGCGTGGATCTCCTGAATTCACTTCTCCTTTCGCCCATCGAACGAACGCAATCGGCGTCTCACTAGGGTGGGGCATCCTGTGCTTCTCCGAGAAATCTCCTTCGAAGTAGATCCGTGGGGCTAGATTCAGCAGCTCCCAATCCACATGATCCTTGCACATCCGAGCATACATGCGCGAGTGAGAGATCGGATTCGGTCCCTCCTCGGCTTCCTCCCTCGCAACTACCTCCTCTGCTTCCCTCCATTTGTGCGTGCACTGGGTCCAGGAGAGAGCGTCATCGTGGATCCGCATCGCCCGCTCCCTCCATATCCTCCCTCGAGTCTCCCGCAGCACCGCCGGCGCGACGGAGTCGAGCTGCTGGAGCATCCGCGGGAAGGCTTTGTAGACATGTGGGAGATGCATCTTGTACATCTGCCTGTATTCCAGCCATTCCCCCGTGGATATGGCCGGCGACTCCATGGGGCACGCGAGCGGACTTGCTGAGGGGGGCAGGTGCGCCCAGAGTCAGGAGGCGGGGGGTGGCGGCGAGATCTATTTGCCAATTACTCCCTCCTTTTCAGTTTATAGGGATCAATTCAAAAATCTTACCAACCAAGTTAGATGATGAATGGTGGAATACTTTTTGTAGTTTGCAAAAGCACCTAATTAATGCACTTGTTTTCCTCAAAAAATTATGTTTATCAATGCATAAATTGCAATGCATGCATGCATAAAGTACATGCATTGGTGAATTTTCTCTTAATACTTGCATGCAATGATTTAATGCACCTTGGAATCTGAACATGTGATGGAAAACAACCAAATTGAGCCTTATAAAATGGAGAAACTAAAATTTTGAGATAAGCCCTATAAACCAAAAAGGAGGGAGTATGTGAACTAAACAGTCAACATATAAAATAATTTAAATATATATAATATAGTTAGAAGGGAAACATAAGTTGGACCTGGCGTTCCTATTCTTATATAGAAAAATAGAACAGACCTCTGCGTTTTCTTCAAAAAAATACATAAATTGGGCTGCCAAAAAGAAAACCTCGGATGGGAGGTCCATAGGTCGGTCGATACATGACGGCCCTACGAAAATACAAACAGGCCTATGGACCAACCATCCGAGGTCGTGGGCTGCGCATGTTAAAAATGAGAGCCTGGACAGGGCAGCCCAAAACCACGTCCAACACTTGCCAAAACTTCATCCCTCGTTTTTCTGTGTTTCGCACACTCGACATTGTGTGGGCATTTAAATTGTGCATCATATGAAGATGTGCTATGCATGAATGTTGATTGGCATGATGCTAACTGGCTGGTAGGACCTTTTTTGACCATGAATAAAACTTCCAACATGATGTTAACCCTGTTTGAAAAGGCCGTGTTAATATAAATGCTCTGCCTCTGAAAGTTGCAGTTTCTTATCTGAAACTGAACTTGCAGCTTCTTATCTGAAACTGAAACTTGCAGTTTCTTCTCTGAGAATCACATTGTCTGCACTTTTATACTCCTATGAAACTACATTTTTTAAGTGCTAAAAATAGATCTCTAGACTTCATAAAATACTTTATATGCTCAATACTGCAAATCTGAAATTCAAAAGACATTCATATCTGGAAGTACTCTCAAAATACACAACACAAACACAATTCACAACCTGCAAATACTGACAACCCTAAGCTCCTCCTGACAATTCACAACCTGCCCGACTATTGGGCTGGGGGGCAGCCCACTCCTATTCCTCGGCGACAGACAGCCACCCCGTGAGACGATGTGAACGGTGAGGGAGACGATGGCGGGGAAGCGTCATCGGGCCAATTGCTTTTCTCGTCTTGAAGTTGGCTTTGGTCGACGAAGACTCCACCGGCTCGCTCTGGCAGGACACCCTCACAAATGGCACCCTGTAGATGCTCGATCCTTCAGTATCCAGTGGATGCTCCATCTGGGATCGATACTCCCACCATCGCTCCCTCACGACCCGATTCGGTGAATCTGTTTGCTCCATGGCCCAGAGGAGCAACTCTATGTACTCCGGCGCAACTCCCTCCGGGAGTATCGCCGCCTTTTCGCTCTGTTGCAAATATTTGGCCATGGATGTCACCGTCGCCGCTAGTTGGTCCATGTTGTCAAACCAAGATTGTATCTCCAACATCCTAGCTAGCTTCACAGGGTCGCCATCTGCGATCCTCACGTATTGGTTGTACTCCTCCATCGATCTACTTCTCCACAGCACCTTCACTCGCCGGCGGTGGTTTATGAATGGAAGAGTAGAGGAGCAGCGCTGGTTTTGGATTAGAACGGGAGAGGAGCGGCGCTGGTTTTGGACAGGAACAGGAGAGGAGGGGCGGTGGTTTTGAAATGGAAGAGGAGAGGAGCAGCACTGCATTTAGATTGGAACAGGAGAGTAGCGGCGGTGGTTTAAGAGGAGAAGAGCGGAAGAGCGGCGCTGGTCTTGGAAGTATTTTTTTGTTGTTTCGCGTATTTTGGGTCAAAGTTTGACCACGTACTGTATTTGACAAGCAAAATGTGAATGCATGTCACCAAAAATTGTATCGTTTGGTTCGTATCTGAATGTACTTTCAAATTACACTCCCTCCATTTTTGTATACAAGACCACAAACTCATATTACAGGTACCAAGGTAAAAATCAATGCTATGTTTAAGTCAATGTTGCAAGCTAGCTTGTCACCTTGATTGTCGTGTTAATTAATGTGGTTTTTCTCTCCCAAGCACAACAAGCCAACCCTCTTACTCCTCATTGGTTGATTAATGTTGGGAATGCAAGCTAACTATCTCACTCCCACATGCACAAAGGGGATATTAATGTCCTCGGGTGCTAGTACGAGGCAAACGCCATCAATTTTGCCTCGATTAATGTTAGTGGCCTTGTATTGTTGCAAATTGTAATTTTGATAGTGGCCTTGTATACAACGTATAACATATATTTTATGTGCGAAAATCATGGTCAATTATGACCTAGAATAAAAGGGAGACTAGTTAATGTGGGGTCACTTTCTTAATTGAAGGGTAAATTGATTTTGATTTTGATCCAGTCAGAGCGTGTCGGCCCTCTCGTCCAATCCTAAATCGCTGCCGCACGCTCCTCTCCCTCTTCTCCATTGCAAAACCACCTCCTCTCCTCTCCATCATCTCCATTCCAAAACCACCGTCTCGCCTCTCCCTCTTCTCTATTGCAAGACCACCGTCTCTCCTCCGTTTTCTAGACGCTTTGCTCCATGGCGCGGGCGCAATCCATGGATACAAAATTAGTATACTATATACTATTTAAAAGTCGAGGGTGGGGCTTTTCCTGCGCGGTAGGCGGTAGGGTAGTTCCGCCTAGTCGGTTCTACAGAGACGCGAGAAGATGAGGGAGTAGGCTGATGCAAACGTAGGGCTGTGTGATTTGACAGTGAGTTACTACTGGACAGGTGGGGCCCCGTGATTTGACTTGCCTTATCATTTTAACTGCGGCGCTACGACCGGTGTGAGTCTCCGAGATTCCTGACCACCTCCATACAGGTGCCTCTCCCAATGCTCAACCATGTAGTAGACGCTGGCTCTTGCATGAGAGCCCACTTCTCCACTTTTTCCTTGCCTCTCTTTCCTCCACATATGCAAAAATGCCATGTAAAGCGCACTATTGTACTTACTTTTACTTGCTCCTATAGGTGCTTAAGCTTGCCACATAGGCATAAAGTCTGATGTGGCAAGTTAATCAAGAAGAGAGAGACTAGTTTGGTGACCCAAGGAAGAAACAGTGCTAAGCGCATGTACCTAGGTGAAAAGACAATTTTGAGTCTATAGCTAATTAAATGAAGCAAACTTAGCAACACCATTTCATTGGAAGAGGTCACTCCTTGGCAAATGCAATAAATACACACGCTTAGCACCGTTTCTTCCTTGAGTACGAAGAAAGAGATAGAGAGGAGTAAAAAATACACTTATAGCCAACCTTGTTGTAGTATGAGTGACTAAGTGATGACTATGTATGACATGCCAACATCAGATAGCCTAACGCACCGTGTTAAATCTCCAAGGGTGCGACCGCGCGAGCGACGCGACGGTCGTGGTAGGCGCGACCATGATACGGGCTGCTGGCAGCCCTTGGATCTGAGATCAAAGGGTCGCATGCTAGGTTGCTGAAAATTTGCAGAATAACCCTCCAGGATAGGATATTCACCCATAGGTCTAAAATCACGCCATGCAACTGTTTGATCTCAGATCCAAGGGCTCTCGGAAGCCCGTATCATGGGAGAATGGAAAGCCACTACCCTGCCATTCGCACACTGGCAGTTCGCTCCTACTCGTCCTGGCAGGTCCTTCAATACTACGATGGTTCGCTCCTAGTCGTCCCGTCCATTCACATTACGGCAGTTCCACTAATCCTAACCCTCCTCCCAAATCCATGGCGTCCCAAATCTCCATGATCGGTGGTGAGTACAAGGTTAGAACAATCACCGGCGATGAGTTCGACGTCATCTACACCTGTTCTTCCGCGGCAGTGAAAGGATGCCTTTCTTGCATCAGACGCATGTTCTAAAACTCATATGATGAGTGGGTCGCTGGGCTAGATGTTGAGTACACCACAGTCCTGGGACGAGAGAAGGGTCTAAAGGACGAAGAGAGGAAGAAGCCTGCCGTGATCCAGGTTTGCGTACATAACGTTTGCTTGGTCTACCACATATGCCATGCCGACGTTGAGTGCCAGGATTTTAAAAACTTCCTCGAGAGCAACCTAGTCAAATTCGTTACTGTAGACTTTGGTAACGACAAAGAAGTCATGCGTCGGATAGGCCTCGTTGTAGGCAACACCTTCGACCTCCAGAAGAATCGGATGGTGTCCTCTCATCAGCCTTCAATGCTGACCCTGGCAGGCGCCCTGGTTCATCCTTCGTACGGTATACTAGAGAAACCTCATTACACATTTCATTGTCATGCATGGCAGCGGAATGTACTAGATATAGACCACATCCACTACGCTACAATGGATGGCTACCTTTGCTTCAATATCTACAAGGGTTGGATGAAGAGCAACAGCCAAGTGTGCGGTTCAAGCAAAGAAGTATCGGCCAAGAGGAAGAGGGACAAGGACGAAGCCAGGGACGTGGACGAGGACTCCGAGTAAGGTGGCAGTGTTGTTGCTCATGGTGGTTCTATTGCAGTGTCTACCGAAATAGTTGCAAAGTTTAATTTCAGGTGTGCTTAATTTAATTTGAGGGGTGTGTTGTGCTGAGCCCCCAGCAGAACTATGTTATGTTTCTTCTCGTTACTTTAACTCTTCAGTACGTACATACTAGTATTTCTTACATTTCATATTTTAGTTGGTATAGTACTACCACTCGTTTCTTCACATTATATACATACAATATATATGGACAACATCATATAGCCAGCAGTTTAGTTGTCAAAGAATTTCAGGGTGCTTAGTTTTGTCAAAGAATTCCAGGATGCTTAAAGGGTGCTTGGATCCAAGGGACTTATTTTGGTCTGACTAAAAATAGTCTCTTTAAGAGGCTAAAGTTCCAAGCACCCCTGACTAAAGAGGGGCTAAAACTAGTCTTGACACTAAATTTTTTTAGTCAGGGGTACCCCTACTAAAATGTGGATTAGTCCTCTCTCTACTCATTTAACTACTCTCCTTTAACATACGCGAGTTCTAGATTGGAGGGTTTGGAGGATAATAAATGCTCATTAACTTGATTTTAGCCTTTTTAGTATTTGGATCCAAGCATGGGTGAGACTAGCATGTTTTAGTCCCACTACTTTTAGTCATGGGACTAAAACGTATCCAAGCACCCTCTTAGCTTTATTTGAGGGGTGGGTTGTGCTGGACACCATTATTGTGACTAGCCTTTTTAATAGTACTATATGCATAATTTGGCGATGAGTGTTCTCTATATGTACCACCTTTTTTTAATTTCAAGTTTTGCTCCATGGTGCAATCCATCGATACTACTGTTGTATAAAAGTATACATTTTTTAAAAGGCTAGAGGGCGGGGCAGTCTATCTTGGTCGGTTTCACAAGAGGCGAGGGCCTTTGTGATTTGACGGCTCATTACTGCTGGAAGGGGGGCCTTGTGATTTGACTGCTCGTATAAATGCACCGACGACCTGATCAAGGAGGAGCAAAGAACCGTGCGGTATGCTCAAGTTTTCGACAGGAGTAGTACTGCGACGGAGGAGCACGAAACACGGCAGCCCAGTGCCATATGGCGATAAAAATGATATAATTTTCTAGTCATCTCATTGTTAGCATTGTTCTATTCATTCCCTAAAAAACATTTTTTTATTCATGCCTCGCAAAGAACGTGACACGTGCGGCGAAACACTCAAAGCAAAAGATGAAACACAGGAGCAAAAGAAGAAGGAAGATTATCACCCCAAATGATCTAATTCGCCACGGAGTCATAACTACTTCTTCATCGCCTCCACGACCTCCATCTCCTTGCGCGTCTCCTCCGCCATCTTCATCATTGTGTCCATGACGCAGCATTTCTCTACGCGAGCCTTCATCATCTGTTCCACGGCCATATTACGTACCTTGACAGCAGTTGGGTGCTCGATGCGGAGCTTCGCCAACTCTTCCTTCTGTTCCATGGTGAGGGCCTGCAGCATCTTCATCGAGGAACTACTATTCTCATGCAGCTTCTTCCAGCCGGCGTTCTTCTCCTTCAACAGGTCGATCTCGTGGCAGAGCTTCGCATTATCCTCCCGAAATCGCAGGATTTCTCCGGTCGCCTTCTTCTTCGAGGCAATGCTCTTCTTCAGCAGCATCACCAAGCCAGCGGTCAACTCCCCCTGCTGATTGAGCTCAGCTAGCTTGTCGTCGAGGCTCTCCTTCAGAAACTCCATCAAGCCTTGGATGAACTCCTTCTGCTTATCGAGCTGATCGGGCATGCCGTCGAGGGATAACGACTCCAGCTCCGCCGGCTCGGCATGTTCGCCTCCACGGCTAGGGCGCTCCTGGGAGCCATCGCCTGCTCGTGAGAGATCTTTCGAGGTCTCTGCGTGGCTGCGAGCCCTCTCTTTTTCTCCGTAGCCTTGGTTGCCACTCCCTTGTTACGAGTAGTTCTCGACCTAGAGCTCTGCTCACCGGCCATGGCAACGACGGATGAAGAAGAAGCACTTATGAGGAGGAAAGGTAGAGTGATTTTCGGTTAGGTAGTTCCCCTTTTTATAACCTAAGTACTAGCACTAGTACTAATACCTGCATAGTGGAAACACCTTCAGGTTTGGTACGTACTACTAGTAGGTGTGAGCAGGCTTTCGAATGTGATGGGAACAAGGTAAAGATTAATTGATGGTTTTGGTTTCGAGGCCCGAAACGGCTCCCGATGAGTTTAGCGGAACATAAATTTCAAGTACTACACTGCTCAAATGTGTAAATATTATGTTACTGTCAAAAATTGGCACAAAATACGAAGGAGACCAATGGAAGTACTACTAGCAACCCACGATATAACTACTCGCATGCGCACAGTGGAGTAATAATGTCTTTCTTCCGCCCTCACGTCCACTCAATTTGCATGTGTTGTATTAACTAACCATCAATGAAGTGAATGACTTTACACGCGTCAAATTATCACATGGGGTGGATCTTGGTACAAAATTGCGTCCGCCCGTGTACCCGCGTGTCCGTGCGAGGAATGAGTGCGTGCACATCTTCACTTCGTGCATGTACCTCCAGTATGGCTCAGGGAGGACGAGTACATTCTTCTTTAACCAGCAGCACGTCACTGTGATCAATCCACGCAAGGAGGTCACGACAACGCCTACACATGTGCCATGTGGCTTCATGAACTGTAAGAGAGACACTGTGTAGTGTGCCATTGTTATTCTAATTTACGTGTTTTGCACATACTCGAAGTACTAGTAAGGTACATGTGCATTGCACGCGTCCGATTTTGCAACCAAATTATGAATAAATACCACACTATAGCATGTAAGCTCTGATTCATATATGCCTGATGTAGCCCTTCATTTAACTCTTATAGTTCATCTCATTCAAAATCAATTAGTTTTTATAAAAAAGCTAAGAACGCGGGAATAGGAAAAACATAGAAAAAACGCAGAATTCTTTCAAAGAGGTTTGAGTTTATGGGATGTTTCCGATGAAATCTAGTGCAAATGAATCATATGGAAAAATTCCTATGGTTTACAATCCTACGAATCAAACAACCAAGATAGGAAAAATTCCTAATGATTAGAATCCTCCAAAATTCCTTTGAGAATCCTTTGAATCAAAGAAGCCCTTAATCTATTTTATGATTCATGGAATTGTGCATTGTAAAGCATAAAGTAAAAACAAATAATGGCAATTCAACTAGAAAAAAGTTTGGGCAGTTATGATACGGAAGATTCTAGAACAAAAGAGAACCACTATTGTTTTGAGGTTTGTGCATTATGCTTAAGTTCAACCATGGAGTCTGCTAGATTGTGCATGTGGAAAAATCCAGTGGGGGGCTAGAAGATGGTGCGAGGGGCCGAGTGGAGGGATACTATGAATGAATGCACAAGTGTGAGATCGATATTTATAGAGAGGGGGTGAACACGTGCGCTGATGCGCGCAGTGGTGGAGCCATGTAAAATAAATGAGCTAGGGGGGCAAGCATTGCTAATCCTTTACGAGGAGGGTCAATCCATGAACTTAAACCATTTTTAGCAGCAATTGTCTAATGATCACATTCATATTAGCCTTGATATATAGTGATGTTAGGGGGGAGGGGGCAGGGCCCTTACTGCCCCCTGTCTTCGCCATTGTGCACGCGTCTGAGAGATGAAGCAGAAGGCATGGATGATGAGAGGGGGACGTTGTGTACATAATTAATGTGGATGTATTAGCTATATATGTTAATCCTATATAGGGAGGTATAGATTGATCGATGTGGACGTGGGAAAGAGGGTGAGACCTCACTGGATGTATCGATTGATCGGTTTGTGTGGAAAACTATGAAAGACCTAGCTATATACACACATACATAGAGGAACATCGATCGTTGCGCATGCACGCGTGAGAGATAAAGAATGCCCGATATGATGGAGAGGGGGATGTGTGTTGGTGTGTGCCTTCATGGGAGACCGACCTGAAGAAAAAGATTGCATGCGTGCGATGGATAATGCCGACTGGTAGTGTGTGTGCATGCATGCACGAGATAAAGTTAGTGGTACAATTATAAAGAGAAAAATACTGTGTGGGTGTAAAAGAATAACTGAATAGGTGAGGTCACAATCAATGTAAAGTTGAATTCAAATATTTGAATAAGAGATCCTGATGTTTGAAACCCATGCATGCATGAATATACCGGAGATCTGCGCGGTGTCGTTTGGAAACGAGCATGTTGTAATGTATACACATTGAACAAGGTCAGACTGGTTTGAATTTGAGATACCGATGGCAGACATCATTTGGCCACGTCGCATCCGTGCATGGACACACTATTCTAATTGGAGATGATGGGCGGCTTTTGCATCACATATCTATATCTATACCCATATATATATATATATTATATTATATATTGTGTGCGGGTAACTTTAACTTTGAAAGATGGTCGTTGGATGAGGCGAATCCGATGGTCCAAAGATGGCGAATTTGAGCACTACTGGCCGTTGGATATCATCTAGATTCCACTAGATTTCACCACATGTATAATCTAGAAGACTCCATGGTTGAACTTAAGCATAAAGCACAAACATCAAAACACAAGCACTTCTTATTTGTTCGAGAATCTTCCGTATCAGAATTGCCCAAATGTTTTTCTACATGATTTGCCATTATTTGTTTTTACTTTATGTCTTACGATGCACAATTCCATGAATCTTAAAATAGATTAGTTTTCTTATAAAAACTAGATGATTTTGAATGAAATGAACTATAAGAATTAAACGAACATCTACATCATGCATATATGACTCAAAGCTTGCATGCTATAATGCGGTATTTATTCATAATTTGGTTGCCAAATCTCATGCGTGCAATGCACGTGTGCCTTACTCTAGTCTAGATGGTGATGTGTGTGTGTTGTGCGTGTTGAGGTGCAAATTGTCTTTTTTTTGGGTACACGTTAAGCTTGTTCTTCCGAAATTAAAAGCCGCGCCTTGTTATGCCGAAAATTCAAGCTAGCGTCTCTGTCTATCGTGCTGCGAAACTCCCGCCTCTTCAACCCGCGCCTTGTTAGCCCGAAATATTTAAGATATATATTTGTCTCGTTGTGCTCCGACAACTCCCTCCATCTCAACCCGCGCCTTGCTATTCCGAAATTACAACACGCGCGAAAACTCCCACCTCCTGTGAAATCCCGACACGCGAAATGCCTGTGGTACCCCTGAACTGAAAGAATTGCCTCAAATCAGTGGGGGTACTTTCGTAACTTACCCCACATTTCGGACAAGCGCGTCTCTAAGCCATGGTTCCCCACTGCCATCCCATCCGCCCACCCATTCGTACACCGAGGCCGCGAAAACCCGCGACGAAACCCCACACCCTGCTCCGTCTGCCACCCAGCCGGAGCCTCTTCCCCGACGACATCGTCCACAACAACACCTCAACGTCCCTCATCCACTGTACCGGATGAGGATCCGTCGTCGATCTCATCGTCCCGCCGGTTCAGCCACCCCGTCCTCCACCTCCAAGGAGCTGCCCCGACGTTCCCCTCATATTTCGCGCCACCTCCATTCCCACACTGCCGTCTTCACCTGCACCACCGGAAGAGCATCATCATCACCGTTTCCTTAGATGAAGTTGCGGCCTAATCGGCGCCACCAAAGAGGTTGTACACTAATCGCCGCATTTTCTTCTTGATTCGATCTCACGGTGCTGCCGGCGCTCGGTCCCGAGCCGACATGGCGCGGCTCCATCCACGGCGGCGTCGCCGACCACTTCCTCCACGGCGTCGCTCCCTCGGCGGCGACGTCCACATCAGTAGGACCTGATGCTGCTTTAGCTCTCGCTCGCGCTGCTGCTCTGCTCTTTCTCTCGGTCCCCTGCCTGGTCTGCTCTTGCTATTGCTCTTGCTCGCGCTGCTGCTCTCGCTCTTGCTCTTGCTTGCGATGCTGCTCCGATTTAGCTACACTTCACTCGATGCCACCGGGGTGAAGGAAGAACCAACTGCAGCGGGGAGGGAGGCTCGCCGGAGAGGTACCCCACTATCTGTCTTAGGGTTCAGGATGGGGGCGGTGGTCGCCGGCGGTGGCGGGGCGTTGGCAGGGCGGTGGCGTGGGGATCGCCGGAGAAAAAGCTCGGCATGGGGGGCCTAGAGGGATGGCCGGGGCGACCATGGACCGGCGGTGGGGAGTGTTTTCGGGGCGGGCGAGGCGGCGCACCGCCCGCTACGGGCGGCGGGGGGCTGCTGTTTGGCCGGCTCACGGGGTGGAGGTTGAAGATGAACCGCAGGCCCTTGATTTCGTATCCAACGGCTACAAAATCTACTGACCAGAGATGAAAAAGTCAGTCGACCAACGTGTAGCCTCACCTTGCTAGTGCGTTCAGTTTCGACAGCAAAATTCAGTTTCGACAGTTAAGTTCAGTTTCGACAGTTCAGTTCAGTTTCGACAGTTAAATTCAGTTTCGACAGTTAAGTTCAGAGATGAGCGGCTGATGTATTTTACATCTAGCACTTTGTGTTTATGTATTTTACGTCATGTATTGGAGATGCTATTAGAATTCCACTCAGGTTAACGTTGTTTGTTGTCTCTCTTGTCCCGCTTTAGCCTCGGCGTTGTACAACTCACCGGAGCTGCTCCAACGACGAAACCCTCCATCAGAGCGGAGCAGTACCTCGGGCTCCATATCTAGACGCCTAAGATCTTCTTCCCCTCCTCTGACAGCCAAGTCAGCCGGAGCATCATCACCGGCCAACCCAATCACGCTGAGATCGACATGGCTTGGCCAAAGAGGTTGTACACTTGTTGCATCTCTTTTTTACTCTACATGTTATATATATTGTCCACTGAGCACTCATAGTAACGGGAAATATGATTATTTTATCCTACTATATGACAAGCAGTGAGGTACCAGGAAACTTAGCTATCCGTAATGGACTCTCTTGAACGCCATCATTATTTATCTCTGCATGTTTGAGTTGTGCATTTGTCGATGGGCATGCGAGTTGAGCTAGTATGGTAGTGGCTTGGGTCCAAAGTAATAAGAGTAGAACAAAAACATTTTTTAGTGTAGGATTTTCCTTGCTCAAGCCTGCCTACCAGAATCGCCAGTGCTTGAAAGGAAAAGTGAATGAAAAACATCGGAATTGGAAAGTTTCCTATGGTACTACTTGTAAGTGCATCTAGTGCCACCCCTAGTTGGTTTTGGAGTATTGACGACAAACCTAGTTGAGGGACTAATGTGTTTGTGAGAATTGCAGGAAAACACAGGTAGAAGTCCCTCATTGATTCGGTTTACTACCAGAGATGACCCCTAAAAATGAATGAAGACATTGAAGTCAAAGGTGGTATATGAAGATATTCACATTGAAGACTATGACAACAGAAGACATGTTATGAAGCCTATGGAACTCGAAGACTTAGATCTTTCGTAGTTCTTTTTATTTTTGTTGAGTCATAGGAACCACCGTACTGTTAAGTGGGGTCCAGGAGAACAAGTCAGAATGACTTAAGTGATGCCTAAATCAAAAACCTATGTCTTCGAGTGAAGACAATGAGAGCAAATCTTGTCTAGAGCCGGACAAGTCAGCTTTGCTTGTAGCCCAAGTAAAGTTGCCATGAGAGTTCGAAATCTGACCGTTGAGACACGTGTCAGTTCCTTAGTGACCCAGGGTCATTTCGGATAAATCAGGTCGGGTTGCCAAGTGGCTATAAATAGCCCACCCCTACAACCATAAACAGTTGGCTGCTCAGATTTCAGTGCACGGCTTTTGTCGTTTGAGAGCAACCCACCTCGAAGCCTTTGAGAGAAAATTCCTAGTGAGGAGAAAAGCCCTAACCACCCAGAGCCAGAGTAAATTGGGCATCACTTAAGTCTTCTTGTCTGTGTGATCTGAAGACTTATTACACTTGAGGACTGTGAATCCTCCAGACGGTTAGGCGTCGCGTTCAGAGAATCCAAGAGACATTGTGGATTGCCAGTGAACGAAGTCTGTGAAGGTTTGGGAGTCTACCTTGAAGACTTACCTGAGTGATTGGGCGAGGACTAAGTGACCTTAGCTCAAGGAGATTACGGTGAGGACTTGGTGTCCTGAACTGTGTGTTCAGGACTGGGTGTCCGGGACTGTGTGTCCTAAGGTTTAAATACCTAGCCGCTCCAACCAGACGTACAGTTGTCACAGCAACTGGAACTGGTCCAACATATCATTGTCTTCAACGAGTCACTGGTTTCATCTTCACTTCCTTCTCTTGCTGTTACTCATTGTGAAGTCATTGCGTGCTTGCTTTATCATTTGTCTTCACAACGTGAATGCATGATCTGTTTGGCTTCATAACTTCTTCCTACTTGATCCTTATTACACTAAAGTTATTTGTCACTGTGCTTTCACTCTATTGAATACATGACCATGGTTGGCCTAGTGTAATCTAACTTCCGCTGCATAGTAATAGGCATAATCTTCACTGTTTGTCTTCGTAACTCCCAAGTTTTGAAGACTTTCATAAAAATCGCCTATTCACCCCCCCTCTAGTCGATATAACGCACTTTCAATTGGTATCAGAGAAAGGTGCTCCCTTGTTCTGTGTGATTCGGTTTAACCACCTGGAGTTTTAGCTATGTCGACTGCAGGGATAATCAAAGTCTCCACTGCGTGCCCCGTCTTCGATGGAACTGAATATCCCTACTAGAAGAATAAGATGCGCATGCATCTTGAAGCCATTGACGTCGACCTATGGTATGTCGTCAAGAACGGCGTTCCCAAGGCTGGAGAAGGTGTCACTGCTGCTGATGTCAAGAAATTCGTTCAACTGGACTCTACTGCCAAGAACATCATCTGTGGTCATCTGACCAAAGGACAGTATGGCCGTGTGAGTGCCTTGAAGACATCCAAACTGGTCTGGGACTGGCTCTCCAAGGTCAATGAAGGCATCTCAACCCAGAGAGATCAACGAATCAGTGTCCTTCGCAATCTCTTCAACCGCTTCAAGCGAAATGACAATGAGAATGTCCAGCACACATTTGATAGACTCACTGACATCACAAATGAGCTTCAAGCCCTCGGCGCCACTGAAATCACCAAACATGAAATCGTCAAAACGCTGCTGAGATCACTTGATAGTTCGTTTGACATCCTGGCCCTGATGATTCAAGAACGTCCTGATTTCAAGACACTCGATCCGTCTGACATACTTGAGAGGCTCAACACACACGAGTTTCAGCTTTCTGAGAAAAGAGATATCTACGGTCCAAACTATGGACGAACTCGCGCCTTGAAGGCAAAAGCTGTCTCCTCATCTGAAGAAGAATCTGACTGCAGTTCTGATGATCCTGAAGACATTGGAAGAGAACTTGCAATGCTAGTGAAGAAGTTCCAAAAATTCACCAAGAAGAAAGGCTTTAGAAAATCCTCACGATCAAGCGCAAGGAATGATGAAGCTTCTCCTCATGACTACAAGAAGAAAACATGTCACAAGTGCAAGAAAACTGGACACTTCATCTCTGAGTGTCCACAGTGGGACAATGAGAACAGAAGGAAGAAGAAGAGCAAGGAATATGATTCTGACGACAAGAAGAAGAAGAAATACTCAAAGTCTTCTTCCAAGTCTTCATCAAAGTCTTCATCACACAAGAAGAGCTCATCTGGCAAGGCACGTGCGTTTGTTGGAAAGGAGATGGATTCAGAGGAGGAGTCCGCATCTGAGGAGGCAGAGGTGGAGTCTGAGGAGGAGTCTGATTCTGGCATTGCGAGTCTGGCTACAGCATACGTCGCCAAGTCCATCTTCAACACTGAAGACAATGACTGCATCACCGACACCAACGCAAATGACAAGAACGACTCCACTCCTACCTACGGCTTCATGGCACGCGGTGCCAAGGTAAACACACGCACTACTCGCTATGAAACATCTAGTGACGATGACTCTGAATGTGATTCAAAACCTAGCTACAAAACACTTGCTAAAATTGCAACTGAACAACAGAAAGCTATGGAAGATATTCAAAAACTGTTAGACAGAAGCGATGATCTGTTGGGTGCTGAAATGACTCGATCTGAATCCTTAATTGAAGACATAAAAAACCTTCACGTTAAGTATCAGGAACTTGAAGATCGTCATGATACTCTCTCAACAACTCATGAAAAGCTTTCCTATGATTATCCTCAAAGGAAGCAAGAACTTGAGAAATTGAGGGTGGCTCATGAAGATCTTCAAAAGGAAAACGAGTCACTTCGCTCCGAATAGATCAGTCCCGCTCAGGAAGGATTTGAACCACCATGTCTTAAATGCATTGAGCGTGATAATGCTAATTCTGTTGCTGAATGTTCCACTTCTACTGCCGTTGCAATATCTTCAACTGTTGACGTGGTAACTAACCCCTCTGCTGAGGATACCACTGCTATTGCTGATGAGAATGCCATGTTGAAGACATTGCTTGAAACAGGGATGTACAAAAGTCTTAAAGGACATCAGACACTATGTGATGTCCTCAAGAAGCAGATCGTGAATCAAAACCCTAGGAAAGAGGGTGTTGGATTTGTGAGGAAAATCAATGCAGATGGCTCTTACTGGAAACCTGAGCAGTACCCCAAAACCACATGGGTTGCTGCAAAGGAACTTTCAGCAGATCCATCCAACTTATCTGGCTTCACTTGTGCTAATCCCATTATCATTGATGGATCCTTTGATGCAAACTATAAACTGTTTAAGAATCAGAATGGTGAAGTGTTTGCTAGGTACATTGGTACTAACTGCAGGAATGGACCGCCTATGAAGAAGATCTGGGTTTCCAAAAAGTGTCTGGAAAATCTTCCTGTGAATGCCTTCATGAAACCTCACTTGAAGAAGACAAATCTCAGACCAAAGGCTTCATATGGTCCAATGGCTTCATACAAACAGAGGACTCACCTGAGTCACACTAACACAAATGTTTTGCAGGGAAACCATACTCAGGCACATGAGTATGAGAGCGGTTCATCGAACCGTGTTCATGTGACCAAAAATTATTCTGCTTATTCCTATGAGTATTATTGTCCACCTGCTAGACTGTTTGCTAAGGCTTCAAAGCCAAAATTCTCAGATGCTGCACTTAGACTTATTGCTTCTAAGCCACCCTTGAAGATGTGGGTGGTTAAGAAAGCTTAACTCTCTTTTGCAGGGAAAGGTCTCCAGCAGAAAAACAAAATCTTCTGATGCTATTGCTGGGGACCTTAAAAATCTTGTAGGGCGCAAGATAAAATGCCCAAATGGGATCAATATGTACTTCGTTCCTGAATCGCATGCTACTCTCCCTATTAGTCCTAATCTGGATTTAAGTTTTCATAACCCACTGGTTCGTCAAATGTTTATGCTTCACAATTCTTTTCGTGAAGCCTATCCCCCTAACTGTACTGTAGGGTACGACACCAACGACTTCAAAATCTTCAGAATGGATTATTGACAGTGGGTGTACAAATCACATGACTGGCAGAAGAAGCCTTCTTATGGACTCAACATTACGTCCATCCGACAAGAGCCACATCACATTTGCTGACACTGGTAAAAGTAAGGTATTGGGTCTAGGTAGAGTTGCAATCTCAAAGGATCAAGACATGGATAAAGTCATGCTTGTTGAATCCCTTGGCTTCAACTTAATGTCTGTCTCAATGCTTTGCGATCTGAATATGATTGTAATGTTTGGAAAATATCGCTGCCTGGTGCTAATGGAACCTGACAAATCTCTAGTGTTTGAAGGGTATCAGAAAGGTGATTTGTACGTGGTAGATTTCTCAGCAGGACCACAACTTGCGGTATGCCTTCTTGCAAAAGCTTCAGAGTGCTGGCTTTCGCATCGGAGGCTTGGGCATGCTGGCATGAGGAACCTCCACACCCTTGCGAAGAAGAAGCATGTCATAGGCATCGAGGGCGTCAAGTTCAAGAAAAAGCATTTATGCGGTGCCTGTGAAGCAGGGAAGATGACAAGGGCAAAACATCCTTCGAAGACAATCATGACTACTACACAACCCTTCGAACTGCTCCACATGGATCTTTTCGGTCCCACTCACTACTCAACTTTTACTACTGCTGCTTGCCTCTACGGCTTCGTCATTGTTGATGATTACTCTAGATATACTTGGGTACACATAATCCTTTACAAGACTGAAGTGCAGGATGTCTTCAGACGCTTCGCCAATCGAGCTATGAACAATTTTGGCGCCAAGATAAAGCACATTAGAAGTGATAATGGCACTGAATTCAAGAACACTGGCCTTGATACATATCTTGATACCTTGGGCATCACACATGAATTCTCAGCTCCGTGCACGCCACAGCAGAATGGCGTCGTCGAATGCAAGAACAGAACACTCATTGAAATGGCCAGAACAATGCTAGATGAATACAAGACTCCAAGAAAATTCTGGACTGAAGCCATTGATACTGCATGCCATACAATCAATCGTGTTTATCTTCACAAGCTTCTGAACAAGACATCTTATGAACTCCTAACTAGCAAGAAGCCAAATGTCAGTTACTTCAGAGTATTTGGCGCAAAGTGCTGGATCAAGGACCCACATCACACCTCAAAGTTTGCACCAAAAGCACATGAGGGCTTTATGCTTGGATATGGAAAGGATTCACACTCCTACAGAGTCTTCAATCTCTTCCATTACAAAGTGGTCGAAACAGTGGATGTGCGGTTTGATGAAACAAATGGTTCACAAAGAGAGCAACTGCCAAATGTGCTAGATGAAGTCCCAGCTAGTGAATCAATCAAGCTTATGGGAACTGGAGAGATTATGCCTTCTGAAGCTCATCCTGAAGAAGAACTCATCATCTCAGCACCTGATCAACATGAAGACAATGTTCAGCATGAAGACATTCCTCCAAACAACAACGCAGATCAGCAAGAGCAAAGTCTTCGCCCTATACATCCTCGTGTTGCAAATGAAGTGCAGATTGACAGAATACTTGACAACATCAATGCACCTGGTCCACTCACTCGTTCAAGGGCAACTCAGCTAGCAAACTTCTGTGGGCATTTCGCATTCGTCTCAATATCAGAACCCAAGAAAGTTGAAGAAGCCTTCATGGAACCTGAATGGATTCAAGCTATGCAAGAAGAGCTTCAACAGTTTGAGCTGAATAATGTATGGGAACTGGTTAAGCATCCCGATCCACGGAAGCACAACATAATAGGCACCAAATGGATATACCGCAACAAGCAAGATGAGCATGGTCAAGTTGTCAGAAACAAAGCTCGTCTCGTTGCTCAAGGATATACTCAAGTAGAGGGCATTGACTTCGATGAAACTTTTGCTCCTGTGGCTAGGCTTGAAGCCATACGCATACTGCTGGCCTATGCAAATCATCATAACATACTTCTATATCAAATGGATGTGAAAAGTGCCTTTCTCAATGGCAAGATTGAAGAAGAAGTGTATGTTGCACAACCACCTGGTTTTGAAAATCCAAAACATCCTGATATGGTATACAAGCTCAACAAGGCACTGTATGGCCTCAAACAAGCCCCTAGGGCCTGGTATGATACACTCAAGCACTTTCTGAAGAGCAAAGGCTTCATACCTGGTTCCCTGGACCCCACTCTTTTCACGAAGACATACGATGGTGAACTGTTTGTGTGCCAAATATATGTGGATGACATTATCTTCGGCTGCACCAATCGGAAGTACAGTGAAGAGTTTGGATATATGATGCAAGAGCAATATTAGATGTCCATGATGGGGGAGCTGAAGTTCTTTCTTGGTCTTCAAATCCAACAACAGCGCAATGGCATCTTCATATCTCAAGAGAAGTATCTCAAAGATTGCCTGAAGAAGTTCGGTATGCAAGACTGCAAAGGCTTCACAACACCAATGTCAGCCAAACATCATCTATGTCCTGACGACAATGGTAAAGAGTTCGATCAAAAGGTATACCGCTCCATGATTGGGTCTTTGCTTTATTTATGTGCATCTAGGCCAGATATCATGCTTAGTGTTTGCATGTGTGCTCGATTTCAAGCGGCACCAAAGGAGTCGCATCACTTAGCTATGAAGCGAATTCTTCGATATTTGGCTCACACCCCAACTCTAGGATTATGGTATCCAAAGGGCTCAGAGTTTGATTTGGTTGGATTTTCGGATGCTGATTATGCTGGTGACAAAGTTGATCGCAAGTCTACATCAGGCACATGTCACTTTCTGGGACGATCACTTGTATGTTGGTCTTCAAAGAAGCAGAACTGTGTATCTCTCTCCACTGCTGAATCTGAATACATTGCTGCTGGATCTTGCTGCGCTCAGCTTCTGTGGATGAAGCAAACACTCAAGGATTATGGCATTCATCTGAAGCAAGTGCCACTTTACTGCGACAACGAAAGCGCCATCAAGATTGTCAACAACCCAATTCAGCACTCGAAGACAAAGCACATTGAAATTCGCCATCACTTTCTCAGAGATCATGTTGTGAAGGAAGACATTGATATCATACACGTCAACACTGAAGAGCAATTGGCAGATATCTTCACCAAGCCCTTGGATGAGAAGAGGTTTTGCAAGTTACGGTGTGAGCTAAATATCTTGGAATCCTCAAATGTCCTGTGATCAGGCACACATCCTAACACTTATGCATATTGATGACTTAGATGTGCAACGCACAAAGTAAAGTATATCTTCAATCAATGAAGACATACATTCTAAGTGTGAATACATTAATGTGGAATTTGACTTCGGAGCGCCACAATAATTGTGCGCCGTGTCTGGGTCTAATACTTCCTATACGGTGGGTAACGCCACCACCAAATTTTCCATTTTGAAGTGTTTAACTCATGGCATTACCTTGCAATATCTTCACATTTGTTTGGCTTCGAACTTAACATGTCTTCATGATTATCTTCACTATGATGATTATATATATATATGCTCTAAGTATTCTGTCCTCTACACCATTCACTTATAGCTATGTCTTCTTGGTTGAATCTTTTGAACTAAGTGAATGTGATCGGACCCTAACCTCTCTATGCTTTCTATCTCAAACTCTATCTCTTCAAGTCATATGCATTCTGTTGAAACTGTCGAATGTCTTCACTGTGTCCTTGTCAGCTGAAGACATAGAGACAACCATAAAAGTCCGTTTTTAATGCTCATTCCTCCACATAAGATCCGGAGAAGCAGGAACGACCACTCGACAATTTCGGCGTGCGTGGGACGTGGAACAAACCCCAAACTTCCGCTAACTGGCCACACGTGCCTCAAATGCGAACCGCCAGGGGCACCTGCGTAATAGCACAGTGCTGCCTCTGAGTCTATAAATTCACACTTACCGCAATCATTATCTCCTTCTTCCATCCTCGCATGAACCCTAGCGCCACCGCTAGCACTCGACGACGCCGGAGACGAAGCGCTTCGCTGCCGCAACCTCTCCAACGCCGTCCTCACGCCGACCGCGGACATCGTCCTCTCCGCCGTCGTCGTAGGTGTTTTCCGTCGCCAAGTTAGGGCACGGAGGACTGAACTGCTCGGCATCAACTTCCTTCCGTCTAGCAGTTCCAGTGTGGTAAATAAAACTTCTTTTTACAGCATCTTTTGATCTCTTGGTTCTGTCACTTTCAACCATAAGAAGTTTCTCTTCACACCAGTTAGATCTCTCGCTGCATCTCATAACATGCCTAGTATATTCACTTGTGCTTCATAAAGTAGTTAGATTCCTCACTTGTACTGATCTATGGGTTCATACAAATCTGGAACCAACTTCTTATCTATAAGTGAATGTCTTCGCACAATGAGGTCAATGTCTTCTAAACTGATTAATCTTCAAAACCTTCTGAGAATGCATATGACCTCTTCCCCTTCCCTCGCACCTTAATGCTGTCACAGGTACATGTCCGTGCGAGAATCCTTCGGTTCTCATAGTCTGCATTCATTTGCAGAATTCCTACAGCATCACATAAACTCTCCTGAAGCCAGTTCCTGTTTGTCCAGAAAAAGAAAGCCTTTGAAGCCTTTGAAAGTTTTGAAGCCTTTCAAGTTAAAGTTTATGGCTTCAGTTGCAGCAGCAAGAAAGGGGGGCAGACAGAGACGTGAGGGAACTTCCAAGGATCTGCCTGAAGACTTGGCAGAAATGTACAAAACAGATCCAGAAGAGAGCTATGGGCAGTGCAAAACCCGAATCCAATGGATTCGACGCTATTGGGCAGAACAGTGGTTCAAATACCGCTTCATCACCCAGGAGTATGCTGAAAAGAATGCAATCAAGAGTCCATGGGGGGATATCTCATACAAGAACCTTGTACCCAGAACCAGAGATGAAGCCATTGCTCAAGGCTTCTACCCATGCATGGTCCGAGGACCACAGCCTGATGATGCACATCCGTCGTCACTTCTCTGGTGTCGTGACGAAAATCTCTTCAAACGCAACTTTCAGTTTGCTCAACAGTCTGCGAAGCTAAACAAGAAGAAATTTGGGCTTGACTTCAATCCTGGTCCCTCCTCACCAAGGGCAGATGGCACACGCGACGCGGAACCCAATATCATCGGTCCGTTTGCCAATCTTGAGGGCCTGATCACCCACATCTTAGTCCAAGGGACTGCTGTGAATGACCCTCCAGCTGATTCTGAGTCTGATGAAGCTCCTGCTGTGCCGAAGCCAAAGCAGACAAAGAAACCAAAAGCTTTGAAGCTGGCCCCTGCCTCAAAAATCTCAAGGGCGAAGCCATTGAAAACTGCACCTCCTGAAGTCAGTGTGCAGTCTGAAGATGTATCCCGCATCTCCAAGCCCCTGAAGGATAAGGAGCCCCAGCAACACACAGGCAAAGAGCTCACTGCTGCTGCCATTCTGCGCAGTGAAGCCATTGATCTATCAAGCGATGAAGATCTGGGCGATGATGCACTAGAACAGCTCATCAAAAGCAAGGAGGAAGCGAAAATCTTCAACAATCTGCCTCTCTTTGATGTCGCCATCATCCACAGCTTCATCGATGAATGGTTTGACACACCAGATATAAGCTTCAATGATCTGCAGCTGCCTGTTGGACTCAGCGTCGCCTTCAAAGGCGCAATTGCTTCAGAACTGGCCATTGCTCAGCGCATTGTTGAGCTGAAGCAGAAAATTGAGAAGCTCAGTTCAAGAAGCACATGGCCAGTCTTAGCGTGCAGGAAGTGAGAAGCTTCAAAATCATGCTGCATGATCTCAAAGAAAACTTTCTGAAGAAGCGTGCTGAAGCTCAAGGCTCGCGTGAAAGGATGAAGTCATTGGCTGACAAATGTGTTCAAGCCTACAACGAGGCTGAAAAGCGCAAGGCACTTGGGCGTCCAGGCATCGACCCCAAGATGGCCGCAAAGAAGAAGAAGCAGCCTGCTGTGAGTGAACCAGAGGCATCAAGACAAGCAGCCACTTCCATTGTCTTCCCAACCGCCACGACTGGCTCGAAGCCAAAGAGCCGGTCAATAGCTTCAGAGCTAAAGAAGACAAGAGCTGCAGAAGCTGAAGCCAGAAAAAGGAAGAGCTCTGAAGCCTCTCCTTCTGCCCCCAGTAAAAAGAAGCGCAAGACTAAGAAGTCTAGGGCTGCTCCCACAGATCCCTTGATGGTTGAACCCCTTTCTGTCATTCACCCCAATGCATAAAGAAGACTAACAGTTCATGAGCCTGCTCCCACAGAGGCACCTGACGCTGAAGATATTCCAGCAGCCGACCCACTAGCTGTTGAAGACATTGGTCATCAGGACAATGTGCAAGGTGATGCAGCCCTTCCTCAGCTTGAAACAAGCGAACCCATCAGCATTGGTCGTCCTCTGACGCCAATTGCACAAGATGAGTCATGGGCAGATCGCCCTCTGGAGGAAGAAGACATTCAGGCCCAGCCCACTCCGACACCACAAGCGTCGTCTGCGTTCCGTAGGCTTCGCAAAGGTCCATGGCCTCAAGTCCAGTCTGAAATTCCGGCTGCATCAGCCGCAGACAATCAAGAAGCACCTCCAGAACTCACTCCCCCACTCCATCAAGATGCAGTTCCCCAAGAGAACGTGCCTGAAGATGTCCCTCAAACTACTAACACTGAAGCCAATGTGGAGCCCGCCCACCAAATGCTTCAGCGAACATCGAAGCCACTGAGCCAGACACTTCAGTTCCTAAGTCTGCTGCAGGTCCACAATTTGACTACCACATAGAGCACAGGCCTCATGTCCAGAAGCCAGTCCCATGGCTTCCAAGGTTCCTAGGTCCTGCATCAGCACCTGGCTCCTTTGATGTAAACAGCTTCAAGGCAGACAACACATTTTTCGATAGCTCCAAGAACCCCTATTCAAGGGAAAGGATTGTATTAGACAGGTTCTGGAGCTATTCACAGCGCAGCTATTATTCTTGCATCTTATACAACCAAGGTCGCATCTTCCCACACAAGCGCCTTGAGGTTGAAGCTATTGCTGGTCTGCCATGTCTTGAGGAAGCTTTGGACTGCTTCAGGCAAGTGGGTCTGCTGCCGTTCGTGACTGATGAAGAGCACTGGAACAAAGAGCTTCTGCTTCAGTTTTATGCCACTCTCCACATCAAAGGCTACAACAGAGATCCTAAGACTTGGATCCTGGAGTGGATGACCGGAAATGTCCATCATGAAGCCAATGCATTCAATATCATTGAGCTCACTGGCCTGCCCACTCCAGGCGAATTCTTCGAGGAAGGGTGTCAACTTCATTCTGAAGCTATTGAGAGCATATTTCAGAGACCTGAACCCAATATGAGTCAGATGCTCTCAATGATGAAGCCATTGCCTCAAGATGCACCCTATCCAACTGAGTTCTTCGTTGAAGACCTAGAGTACCTGCCCAGGACCATATATCATATTATCCGGCGGACTCTCTGGCCCATTAAGGGACACTCTCCACATGCCAAGATTGAGGGTGCAATGAAGACTCTCATATTCTATATCATGCATGGCAAATGCATCAATGCACAGGATCTTTTCATACGACAACTTGCTGCGTCAGGCTCGGACTCATTTGGTCTAAAAATCTATGCCCCTTGGGTGATGAGGCTGATCAAACTACACTCTACAATTTCGTATCAGGCCTCAGCCCGAAACCATCGCATCTTCCTGCCAGATGTGGATATCTCTGCATAAGCAATATACCCTGAGCCTGCCAAGCAACCAATAAGTCTTCAGAATGCCGAACACCAGAGCTTCACGCAGAATGTTGAAGGTGTTGAAGCCATGTCCAGGGTCTATCCTATGGCTGGCACTACACGTGCACCAGCATCAACTGAAGCCACAGATAGCACAAACGCTCCAAGACCCACGAAGCATGCTCGTGTCCTCACTGACCGAGAGCTTCTTGTGGCCCTTCACCAAAAGCAAGATAGGCATCATGACTGGCTGAAACGTCAGATGAAGAGCCTCTTGGTGGATGTCAACCGTCTTCGAAACCTGGCCACCAAGAATGCCTTCGTTACGCATGAGACTTGCCGTCGTATGTGGAAAGGGCTCTCAATGATCTGCACTGAAGCTGAACTTGAAGAGGATGGCTTCACAGAGCGCTTCAAATTTGACACCACACCTCCTAGGAGGGCTGTGATGCGCAACACACCGTCACTTGAAGACTCTGAGTATTCCTCATCTGCTGCCACCGTCACTGCGAGGATCATTGATGAAGATGATGATGCTACTTCACCACCACCCGCTTCAGCACCTCAAAGCTCAGCACCGCCAAACAACTCCACCGACCCTGCTGCGCCTGGGAACGCGTAGAAAACTCTATGTCTTCAAACCTTTTTGGTCATTCCTAACAAAAGGGGGAGAAGCATATGATGTTTATAGTCTTCAAGCGGGTCAATATGGGCGGGTACCTTGTTTTGTTATACTTGCTTCGTGTTTGCAACTCTTGTTTTGCTTCATTTGGTTCTTTTGAGTTGTGAACACTAAAACTCGATGGTCATCTGCTACTTGTTTTACCACTCCTTTTGCGAAGATAAATTCCGCATGTGCGACGATAAATTCCGCACTCATCTCATTCTGCAGACGTCCATTTTCCATTATGCATGTTATTATCTTCATATACTTTCACATGCATAGTAGATTGTCATCATAAGCTGAAGCTGATCTCCACAAGTACAACCTGCCATGTGCATTTGCATTCCAAAAGCAAATTAACTTATATGCACATCTTCAGGGGGAGCACTTGCAACTTATGATGACAATTCCTTTACAGACTTCACACTTTATATTCCCCGTTGAAAACTTCAACTAGTTTGTCATCAATCACCAAAAAAGGGGAGATTGTAAGTGCATCTAGTGCCACCCCTAGTTGGTTTTGGAGTATTGACGACAAACCTAGTTGAGGGACTAATGTGTTTGTGAGAATTGCAGGAAAACACAGGTAGAAGTCCCTCATTGATTCGGTTTACTACCAGAGATGACCCCTAAAAATGAATGAAGACATTGAAGTCAAAGGTGGTATATGAAGATATTCACATTGAAGACTATGACAACAGAAGACACGTTATGAAGCCTATGGAACTCGAAGACTTAGATCTTTCGTAGTTCTTTTTATTTTTGTTGAGTCATAGGAACCACCGTACTGTTAAGTGGGGTCCAGGAGAACAAGTCAGAATGACTTAAGTGATGCCTAAATCAAAAACCTATGTCTTCGAGTGAAGACAATGAGAGCAAATCTTGTCCAGAGCTAGACAAGTCAGCTTTGCTTGTAGCCCAAGTAAAGTTGCCATGAGAGTTCGAAATCTGACTGTTGAGACACGTGTCAGTTCCTTAGTGACCCAGGGTCATTTCGGACAAATCAGGTCGGGTTGCCAAGTGGCTATAAATAGCCCACCCCCACAACCATAAACAATTGGCTGCTCAGATTTCAGTGCACGGCTTTTGTCGTTTGAGAGCAACCCACCTCGAAGCCTTTGAGAGAAAATTCCTAGTGAGGAGAAAAGCCCTAACCACCCAGAGCCAGAGTAAATTGGGCATCACTTAAGTCTTCTTGTCTGTGTGATCTGAAGACTTATTACACTTGAGGACTGTGAATCCTCCAGACGGTTAGGCGTCGCGTTCAGAGAATCCAAGAGACATTGTGGATTGCCAGTGAACGAAGTCTGTGAAGGTTTGGGAGTCTACCTTGAAGACTTACCTGAGTGATTGGGCGAGGACTAAGTGACCTTAGCTCAAGGAGATTACGGTGAGGACTTGGTGTCCTGAACTGTGTGTTCAGGACTGGGTGTCCGGGACTGTGTGTCCTAAGGTTTAAATACCTAGCCGCTCCAACCAGACGTACAGTTGTCACAGCAACTGGAACTGGTCCAACATATCATTGTCTTCAACGAGTCACTGGTTTCATCTTCACTTCCTTCTCTTGCTGTTACTCATTGTGAAGTCATTGCGTGCTTGCTTTATCATTTGTCTTCACAACGTGAATGCATGATCTGTTTGGCTTCATAACTTCTTCCTACTTGATCCTTATTACACTAAAGTTATTTGTCACTGTGCTTTCACTCTATTGAATACATGACCATGGTTGGCCTAGTGTAATCTAACTTCCGCTGCATAGTAATAGGCATAATCTTCACTGTTTGTCTTCGTAACTCCCAAGTTTTGAAGACTTCCATAAAAATCGCCTATTCACCCCCCCCCCCTCTAGTCGATATAACGCACTTTCACTACTTTTCATGAATTTGGTGCAAACGAATGGAGCAAAGGAAAACTGTAGGATTTGTTCCTTTAGTGTCTCCTTGAAAGAAAAACCATAGGAATTCTAATTTCCACTTCTCCTCCTTTTCATATTCCTATTCATCAAGCACAAGACTAAGAGATAGTAGCATAATAGCATTATAACCGTACATTTTCTTGTGGTTTGACTTAATCTCACTATGCTTTTTTGCATCTTGTGATCTTCCAATTGTTGTGAATCAAACACCCAGATTGGCAGAAACCCTGTGTTTTTAAATTCTCTGTTTTGCATGTGCATTCCTATCCTATTCCTATCTATTTACTAACCATGCATTGTTAGAATCCTCAAATTCAAACAAGCCCTTACTCAATTACTTCTGTTACAGATATGTGTCAAAGAAAACCTTGTGTGGTTTGTGCTGCTCCTGCGGCGCTATGTTCCACCCCAGCTCAGCTGCTCCAATGACGGAAGGGTTCACCATAGTAGGGATCCGCTCTCCAGACTGTCTTTCGCCGCCTCAGATCTTCTTCCCCGCCGCCGGCAGCCACGGCAACTACATTACCATCATCAACTGAGCAGATGACCTTGAGGACTACACGGGTCCGCAAGAGAGGTCGCACTCTTCCGTGTCTGCTTACGTTATGCGTCGCTTAATATGATGACATGCTACATTATCGTCGTGTTCACCTATTAGACTCCGAGTCAGGTCCAAACTAATGCTGAAACTTGAGTTTTTAAATGGTTGTGGGGTACATATTGGGGCACCAATCAGTACTATCTGTCTATTATCTGGTTAATCTCCGGTGTCTACTATGAGTTTCATGTTGGGTGCAAACAAAAATTAAAGGAGCCATTATCTATATTTTTTAACTAAGGCTATTATCTGCCTGCTATCATTGGTTTTGGGTCTATCCACAGTTTGCTACCATCACTCTGGATTTGTGCATGCACTCCTTACATAATCTCACTATGTTTTATTCCTATGCATGCCAGTTACTGTACATAATGGAACTGATCATGTAGAGCAAAAGAGACGAGCCTTGCGTGGCAATAAAATTTCATGCAAACGTCGTTCCATGGTGGGCGCAAAGGCAACCCCCTCCACCCATTTCGGATCGTAATCAAGAGGAAGATAATTGTTATGAGGGGGATTCAGAAGGAGAAGACCACTCCTATTTACCCCATGAGGTCTTCGCTCTAACTTGGCATGCTGATGTTGGTAATATCATGCATATGGTGCCTTGCATTGCTTACTGTATACATTAAAGATGTCATCTGCTTAGTTTAGACATGCTTTGTGTCAATGCCATCTGTTTAGTTTCTTTATCGTATATGTGAATCATGCAATGCCATCTTTTCTAGCCAGGCATCATATATGTGAATTTTGCAATGCCACCCTGGTTAGCCAGACATCTTATATGTGAATTATATCATGCCATCATTTTTTATTACATGTTAAAGTTGTCAACAATTTTAGTACATTCAATTATTCTTCCTGTGCATTAGCCATTTGGCACGGTCATGGAAAAATCTAGAGTGGAAACAAGGTCTTCAGAGCAGACAATGCTATCTGACGAAGCGCATGTCTTGCTGGTTAACGATAGCTCCTCAAAGGAGGATTCATAGACAGATGACCAGTCATATCCCCCCCGAGGTGCATGCCCTAACTTGGCAGGGTTATCTTGTCATATCGTGCGTATGGTATCTTGCATTGCTATGTCATTTGCTTAGTTTAGACATGCTTTGTGTGAATGCCACCTGTTTAGTGTCTAATTACCATATATGTCAATTATGCAATGCCATCTTGTTGCAAGACATTATATATGTGAATTATGCAATGTTATCTTGTTGCAAGGCATTATGTATGTGAATTATGCAATGCCATGCTATTTAGGCAAGCGTCATATATGTGAATTATATCATGCCATCCTTTTTTTGTATTTCTCATTGCTTTTGTCGACAATGTTTGTATATTCAATTGCTCTTCCTGTGCATCAGCCATTTGAATTGGTGATGGAGAAATCTGGAGTGAAAACAAGGTCTTTAGAGTAGACAATGCTACCTGCCGAAGCAGATATCTTGCTGGTTACAGATAGCTCTTCAGAGGAGGATTCAGAGGCAGATGACCAGTCGTATTATCCCCCTGAGGTGTATGCTCAAACTTGGCAGGGTTATATTACTCATATAATGCATATGTTGTATTGCAATGCTTAGTTTTTACATCATATACACAATATTGAATGCCATCTCCTTAGTTGACACATCATATATGCGATTGCCCTCTGCTCACTTCCTTAGTATACAAATCATATATTTGAATTACGTCATGCCATGATGTTTACATAGACAACATGTATCTAAATTATGGCATGCCAACCCATTTTCTAAAGACATAATATAATTATATCATCTCATCCTGTTTACATAGTCATCATATTTAAATTATGTCATTCTATCCGTGAATTATATCATGCCATCATGTTTCCATCGACGGTATGTTTCTGATTTATGGCATGCCAACCACTTTAATAGACACATTGTATAGTTATATCATGTCATCCTGTTTACATAGTCATCATGTTTTGAAGTATGTCATTCTATCCTGTTTAGTTAGCCATCATACCTGTGAAATTGTGTCATGCTATCCTGTTTAATTAGCCATCATATATGTGAAATTATGTCCTGCTATTCTGTTTGCTTAGACAACATAAATGTGAATTATTTCATGCCATGTTTTCTTCCCTACTATCCATTGCACCTGTCTATCTTACAATGTCTGTACATTCAATTACTTTTCTTGTTTATCAACCATTTAAATTGGAGGGAGTGATGGCAGTATCTGTGGAAGTAAAACACGGTCTTCAGAAAAGATCGTGATACCTGTCGATGCAGATAGAACCACGGTTATACTTGCCCAAGAACCAGCCCCACCACACATAACCCACACTCATGCAGATTGTACCCCTACCCAGTTGGACAGAGAACCAGCTACACCCCTTCTAACCCCAACCCCAGCAGATAGACACCCAGTTCCCGTTGACACAACACCGTCTCCACCATAGAGCACCCAAACACAAGCAGTTAGTAAGGCAATTGTAGTGCCCAAATCACGAGGACCACCACTCTGAACCCAAAGTCAACTCTTAAAGCAGAAGAAGAATTGTTCTCAGGTCAGGTTCCGTAGCTATGGTTCATACTACTTTGCTCTTGCATCACTGTATTTACTGATACCAACTAATTTCAAATTTGAAGGATGCAATTGAAACTCCAATGGCGCAACAGGTATGTTTTAAACCTGTTTCTTCAACGTGCTTGGCTGTTTTATGTTGTAACTTGCTCTATGTTGATTTCAGTTTCAATTGAATAAAAAGCTATGTTCTCATGCCATGCACATTACAAGTGTTGTTATTGTTGTGTACTTTCCCACACTTATATTCTGTCTATGCTGCTTTGTCTTAAATAGATATGATTCGAACTGTATCTATCTTGATTTGGCAACATAAACTAGAATGATATAGACCATACAGTGACCATACTACATAGATATATGTTTGTTTCATGTTGTTATCCTGTCCACCTTACTACTGAACGGGTTTACTAAAATGTGTTTCATATACTACATTTTAAACCTGAGATGTGTTTGTTTATTTCTCTTTTAGAACATGGATATAATATTGGAGAAGAGTACCCTATTATGCAATGGTAAAGGAAGTAATGCAGATAAGGTTCAAGATAGTGAGACATCCCTGTTGGTCTCCAAGAAAGCTGACAAAAACTCTATTGAAGACACTGAGACAACCCCAAAGTCCTGTCTTGATGTAGTGTTCGAGTTACTAGCTACCACTGCTGGCACCAGCTCTTCGAACTCATTGCCTGAATCAGTTCGGCTTCTTGAGTCTCAACTTCAAGTTGAAAGATATCGATCATATGTTATGCGACAGGAAGCCGAAGGACTAAGGAAGTCCCTGCGGAATTCAGATGCATACTTTTTGGTGCAACAGCAAGCACTGGAGGACTTAAGCGCCAAACAAGAGAAAGTTAATAAGCTTGCTAAGCATCTTGCCAGCATTATGGGTACCTAGGATATTATTTCTTGAGCTCTTCTGAAGTGGTTTCAGTTCTGGACTTGTTTTGCTGCGGCGTTTATATGCTGCTGTGTTCCCTATATTTGCACTGGTGGTGAACTTTGATGCCCAGTGGATTTAATATGTGTAATAGCCGTGATAGCCTATTGTAAGTTCCTTGCTTATTTACTTCCTTGTTGTCTTGTTTATTTGTTTGCTTGTAGTCAGTGCAGTTCTTTTTCTGCGGTTCGCTAGTGGCTGCAATAACCTATTTTTTAAAACTAGGCCACAATAATCATGGGCTAATATTTACTGTAGTGACATTGGGCCTCCTACGGGCCGTAGAAACAGTGGGCCTTCTACGGCCCGTATAAACAGTGGGCCTTCTACGGGCCGTAGAAACAATGGGCCTTCTACGGGCCGTATCATCAATGGGCCTTATACGGGCCGTATGATCGATTGGCCAAACATGGGCCAAACAGACCGCATTCTGGCCGTACACGGGCTAGAGTTGGAATCGTCCGTTCATGGGCCGACGATAACGGGCCATCATTAATAGGCCGTATTTGATGACGCTATGAAAATGGCCCAACGTATTAATGGACCACAAACGGGCCGACTGTAACCACGGGCTGAATTTGGCCCACAAGCAGAAAATGACAGTAACGGTCCGTAAGTAAATGAATGCTGGAAATGAGCCCAAGAATAAATGGGCTCTGAGAAGGCCGAAAGATAACATGGGCTGGAGACGACCCAACGGAATAACGGGCCGTTAATGGGTATAAAGTGATACACTGTTCATTACGAGCCAGTTTTACCACGGGCCGTTAATGGGTGTAAAGTGATACACTGTTCATTACGGGCCAGTTTCACCACGGGTCGTTAATAGGCCAAGAGTTACATAGGGCCTCATATGGGCCGAAAGACGTCATCGACCATACATGGACCAGAAGTGAAAACGGGCTGGAATCATATTGGATGGCCCAGATGACACTACTGGTCCTTAATCGGATAGGGCGTAACGGGCCTTGGGTTAGCGAGATGTAAATGGGCTATATGCGAACAGGCCGTTAACAGGCTTTCCTTGGGCCGGGCCGCCACCTTTTGACCAAGTCAAACGGGCCGGCCTTTTCACAGGAATGGGCCTCCGTTGGGTCGTGCCACGTGTCAACGTATCATAGGCGACTTCTATCCAATGAGTGGATGACATCTGTCTCGATGATGAGCCGACACATGTTTCCTCCAGCCAATGATGATTTTACACGTGGAAAATACCCATTGGTCGGGGCTGTTAACGGGTTATCAGATCCAAAACCCGACCCGATAGCTTAACAGCGTTCCGTTACGGTGGATGCCACGTGTCGGTCACCCTTGACGAAAGCACTTCTGTGACGCACGATTTATCGTCATGGAAGTAGACACTTCCGTGATGATAATTTTGGTAATGTCATGGAACACTTCTACGATAGCACAGGTATGACTATCTTGATTCTGTCATAATTTTCTCATGGATGTACATGCATGAAAAAATGCGACCTACTGTGACAAACACGTATCATCACGGAAGTGTATTTTTTTGTAGTGTAGCAATGCCATAAGAGGCGTTGAGCGAAGCGGTAACATCGCCAAACAACGCTTTGCTAGGTAGGGTAAAAAGGTTAGAGGCTATCAAGGCAATTTGGGAGGCTTGATAAACAAGTGGTAGGTAGCGCGACACAGCGATAGCATCGAGACAACTAGCATAGCAAAGATAATAGTGAGATCCAGGGTAATAGTCATCTTGCCTGAAATCTCGCTAGGAAGAAGACCGAGCCCATGAAGTAGACGGACCAACGTAGTTGAACGGATCCTCACAAACGCAACGTAACCAGAATTATCAAGGAGAAGCGCAACCAAAAAGAAGCAAACATCATATTAAACAACATGGTAAACAAACAAGCATAAACATGGCATGATGCACAACCAAGTGTGATGCATGTCCGCTTTAATAAGGCATGGCATGGCAAAGTGCAACAAAAAATACTACAAATTAAGTGGAGCTCAATATACAACGAGTTGCATATTGATGCAACACCACATTCAATTATTTATTTCACTCTCGTTTAGGTACTCATCAATATTAAATGTTGGTTAAAAAAGAAAGAGGTGAAACATAAGTAAACTAACTATTTAGGCCAGTTTAAATGAGGCCGAAAATAACAAACAACAAATCCGGAAAATCCCCATGTGCATATTTTGGATATGGTATTGTTCTTCCCTAAACAGAATTTTAGAGTTATTAAATATGCAAAGTAATGCCACCTTGTTAAACTTTGCATCTTTCTACCCCATATACATATAAAGATTATTAAATTAAGATCTACGGTTATTTAGTTCTGAAATAAACCATTTTAACATGTGATTTATGCAAACTTAATCAAACAGCAAGTTAAACATGTTAAACATGGATGAGAGCCGCATATTATGAAACTAGATGAAATTCTAAGCATTTTAGATATTTAGTTTGTTCAATTAGGATGCACGGTTGTGAAGTTATTATATGCATGAAGTATGAGAGGTTTTCTGGAATTCTGGCATTCTCTTGAAAATAGACAAATTCGCATCCCAGGAAAAAAACATTATGGGTCGAAACAGTGAGCGCATGATAACTGAACAACGCTCATGAGCGAGGGTTTGAGTCTATGCTCACATTGGGCCATCGGGCCAGAAGAGGAGAAGTAGAGGCAGGCCGGGGCAAGCAGAGGCCCACCAGTGGGCGAGGCAGGGAGGTCGCGGTCAATGCGAATACGCGAGTGATGCAGAGAAACTTGACGCGTTCATCTCCTCCTGGCACGTGGGAGAAGTCGTAGCAGCGGTGATGGCACAGCTTGGACGCGGGGAACAACGGGGATGGCTGGAGACACAGATCTGGCGGCCCACCGTGAAGGCGAAATAGAGGAGGGCCGGCACGTGCGATGATGCAGCAGGGCACGGTCAACGCTCACGGGCGCTGGATTGGAGCAGGTCGACACGGACGAACCTGCCTCGCTCGATGCAGAGGAACAGGCGGCATAAGCCGGTCTTGGCGAGACGGCGGGATCAACTCCGGGTGCTCGGGCGAGGGCTGATGAATGAGGTGGAGGACGGGGTACAGCGACGAGGCGACAGGGACTTGGCAGCTCGATGAACACGAACTTGACGCGCACAAGCAGGACAGCAGCAGTGCTTGATGTGAACGAAGAAGACGGGCGGCGTCTCTGCAGAATCGGTCGGGATGGGCGTGAAGATGACAATAGCGACGCGGTCGTCGAGCAGGGGAGGCCATGGCATGGTGCTTGCCTCCTGCAGTTTCCTGGAGAGGACAGAGAGCAAGTGAGAGAGGGAAACAGAAGGAACGGGAGAAGGACAAGCAACAAGGGGTGCAGGTCCAGCAGCGAGACGACAACCCAGCGAGACCCAAGGCGAGGCAGGGGTCGGTGGCCATGGGGTTTCTTGCCACAGAAACGAGAGGGAGATGTGTGAGAGAGAGAAGCACGGGGAGGATGGGTGATACAGGGGAGGAGAGGAGCGGGACGAGGCCGGTCCTAGTCGCCGGTGATGGAGCATCGGTGGCCGGCCGGTGCTCAGGCTGTTGGGGCCTCGGGCGCTCGCAGCTGCAGGAGGTGGACGAGGGGATCAGGGGAGGCGTTGGTTGGTGGGGAGAGATCGAGAGGTGGAGAGCTACGGGTTGGGTAGACCGCGAGAAGATCCCGAGGAAGAAGGGATTTGGCGGCGATGGGACAATCTCCCAACAACAAGGAAGAGCGGGTGGCAGCGGCTTCGGGATTGGGGAGGAATGGATGGGATAGCCTAGGGTTAGGGGTTGATCTGTTTTGGTAGGTGGTGGTCTTATATATAGCAAGTGTATTTTTGATAGGGGCATTTGGTCCCTCCGATTTTAATTGGACGGTCCCGGATAAATGGGCTAGGGCGTCCAAACAAAGAGCCGAAGATATTTTATGAATGTTTGGGGATGATTCGGACCATCGGTTATGACCGTGCGGCTTGGGAGAGGGAGAGGTTTTCGGACATTGCACGATGGGGTCTGAGAATTGTGCAGAGAGGGGGGTCTGACAAAAGGCCACAGAGGCAAGGGGTGTCTGATGGACTCAGAGAAGAGATAGAAGAGAGCGGTCCGAGAGAAGGTGATGAAGGCAAAGAGAGAAACAACAAGGACGACGGATGCAGTTTTTGTAAAATGTCAGCAACGAAGTGCCGATGCAATGCAAATGATGACATGATGAATGCAAAAAACAAATGAAACATGCGACAGCAATGAAAAACAAGGAAGGCATCTAGAGCATCGGTCTCGGTCGTTACAACTCTCCTCCACTTACAAGAGATCTCGCCCCGAGATCTAAGGATGGCACCAGAGAGAAACGGAAGAGGAAGAGGTAAAACAAAGTTTCTTCTTTGACAAACGAGTGAAACCAATGAACCTTGAGAGGTTGAAAACTTGAAGGAAGAACACAACAGAGTTGAACGAAATTGAGAGCACTCCGGTAGAAAAGAGAAACAAGGAACACCATGTGAACCTTGGAGGTTGCAAAGCTATGAATGACGAGCATAATGGACAAGAAGGAATTGAAACCACTCTGGTTGAAACAAAATAAATAGGGAACAAGGAAGAACAAATTCGAACATCACTCCGGTTGAAAAGAGATGCAGGACTTGATAAGATGAAAAGAACTTGAGCAGAAGATACAACACTCCGGTTAAATGGATAAGCAAGAAAAAGAACATGATATTTACAAAATGGGATGATGGGTCGAAGAGAGTAACATCACAATGCCTCCGGAACAAATAAAAGAATGGAACCAAAAGAACGGAGAAGAAAACAACATGTTCTACCTGAAATGAATTTAAGAGAGCATCCTTAAAAATAAGGATTGAAAGGAGTTGTTGAAAAAAAATCAACAACAAAAGAATAATCTTGTGTGGGCTTATGGAAAACATCTCGAAATTATGAGGTGACAACCAGCCACTAAAGGAAAACAATTTATTGGTTGAGATCACGAAAAGTTGTAAAACTTCTTTCGCCGAGAGGATAGGAGAAAACTTGGATCATTGATAGACACCACAATTAGCAACATTCCTTAGGGAAGGCTTTAAGTGAAATCTATACCAAGATAACTCCAATGAAGAGATTGATGGGTTGCAAAGGATCTCCTGAACGAAAAGAAAATGATGGGTTTAAATATCTCATTCTTAACAACTTGTGAACCTTGAAGCACGAATGGAAATTGTCAAGAATGACATAACACCACCTCAAAGGATAAGGTAGAAACAATTGCACTTCGGGATGCACGATCAAGAATGTTTGAACTCCTCCAACAAGAATCTTGAAGAACACTTTGAGAATGAATTAAATCCTTAATGAACCACCATGTAGAGCCTCCATGAAGAACTCCGGTAATAAGAGGATGATAGAAAGGAATAGAAGTTGAAAACACAATGTGAAGCCTTGCAATGATTTAGATGGAGCTTCGTGACTAGATAACCGAGAAAACTTGGAACTCCTGAAGAGAAAGATGAACAACTTGAAACTGAGAATTTCCTCATCATGGATAAACTCCGAAGGAAGGGATTAATCACTTGGGTGAAAGAAGAATAAGAATTATATTATGCTTATCCTTCATCAACTTAAATTGATGGCAAACAATGGATTTTGCATACTACTTATTCTCATTGAAAGGATTAAGAGAGATATAGCGCAAACTTGAGGAAGGTCTTCAACGATCCACTGGTAGGCTTTAGGAAAGTACAAATGAATTGATATGATTCGAAGAGAAGAGGAATCTTGAATGGACCACCGTAAGAATTTGAAAACGAACAAATAAAATAGAACGAGACACCGGGAAAAAATTAACAAACAAATGAAGATACTTGAGGGAATTAAAATACGAGAGAACGTAGAGAACATGAACTGATTAGAGGATATTTGAACGATGCACCGGCCGGTAGAATTGTGGAATGAGAGTGAATGTTGAGAATGAATAAATCTTCTGAAATGATGGCCTTTGGATGATCATGAAATGAAAACAACTCATGAAATGCTTCGGATGGGTATGATAATAATTGTCACTATCGAAAATGATTTGAGAGGATGGTAATAAGCTTGAACCACGAATCTTCAAGAGAACGGATATAATTTGGAGGACACTCTTCTTCGGTCTTCAACATTGAGAATGTCGATGAGGAACACCACCCAATTGTTGAGAGACTCCGGAACAATGAAGAATAGAGAGTGAGGGAGTCCTGGATTAGGGGGTCTCCGGACAGCCGGACTATATCCATTGGCCGAACTGTTAGACTATGAAGATACAAGATTGAAGACTTCGTCTCGTGTCCGGATGGGACTCTACTTGGCGTGGAAGGAAATCTAGGCAATACGGATATGTGTATCTCCTCCTTTGTAACCGACCTTGTGTAATCCTGACCTCTCCAGTGTCTATATAAACCGGAGGGTTTTAGTCCGTAGGACGAGAGAAAATCATACCATAGGCTAGCTTCTAGGGTTTAGCCTTTCTAATCTTGTGGTAGAACTACTCTTGTACTACCCATATCATCAATATTAATCAAGCAGGACGTAGGGTTTTACCTCCATCAAGAGGGCCCGAACCTGGGTAAAACATCGTGTCCCCTGCCTCCTGTTACCATCCTCCTTAGACGCACAGCTCGGGACCCCCTACCCGAGATCCGCCGGTTTTGACACCGACATTGGTGCGTTCATTGAGAGTTCCTCTGTGTCGTCGCCGTTAGGCTTGATGGATCCTACTATCATCGATGGCAATGCAGTCCAGGATGAGACTTTTCTCCCTGGATAGATCTTCGTGTTCGGCGGCTTTGCACTGCGGGCCAATTCTCTTAGCCATCTGGAGCAGATTGAAAGTTACGCCCCTGGCCACCAGGTCAGGTTTGGAAGCTTAAACTACACGACCGACATCCGTGGAGACTTGATCTTCGACGGATTCGAGCCTCTGCCTTGTGCGTCATGCGGTCACGATGAGCACGATTTAGCTCTACCATCGGACATTGTTCGGGAGATCGCACAAGCAGCCGCTCTGACCCTCAATTCGGAGCCAGTTGCGCCGTTCATGGATGGGTGGATGGACCCTGCCACGGAGGCCTTACCCTCAGCGGCGATCGAGCCAAACATCGATGTTACCTTGCACGAGAGCCGTGTTGTTAAACTGCCAGATCCTTCTCCGGCCACGGACTCCGAACCGCCTGCACCCGTTCCTATCGAATCCGATTGGGCGCCGATCATGGAGTTTACCTCTGCGGATATTTTTCAGCACTCGCCCTTTGGCGACATACTGAACTCATTAAGGTCTCTCTCCTTGTCAGGAGGATCCTGGCCGAACTATGTCCGGCAGGACTGGGATGCGGACGACGAAGAAATTGGCGGCCCGCCCACCACCCACTTAGTAGCCACTGTCGATGACTTAACCGACATGCTCGACTTTGACTCCGAAGACATCGACGGTATGGATGACGATGCGGGAGACGAAGAGGAACCACTGCCCACAGGGCACTGGATAGCCACCTCATCATACGATATATACATGGTGGATACACCCAAAGAAGGCAATGGCAACGAGATAGCGGAGAATGACCCCTCCAAGAAGCAACCCAAGCGCCGACGTCAGCGGGGCCGCTCTAAGTCCTACCAAAGCAAAATTGGTGATACCGGCACAGGAGGTAATAACACTCCGGATAGTGTCGAAGACAACAACAGCCCCCTCCAGCAAGATTTAGAGCAGGAGGACGGAGGAGCTAGCCCTCCTGAGAGAGCGGCAGACGGAGAGGCAGAGGATGATAATTACATGCCCCCTCCGAGGACGAGGCAAGCCTCGGCGATGACGAATTCGCCATGCCAGAGGATCCCGTTGAACAAGAGCGCTTCAAGCGCCGGCTTATGGCCACGGCAAATAGCCTTAAGAAAAAGCAGCAGCAGCTTCAAGCTGATCAAGATCTGCTAGCTGACAGATGGACTGAAGTCCTCGCGGCGGAGGAATATAAACTCGAGCGCCCCTCCAAGAGTTACCCAAAATGTAGGCCGCTACCTCGACTGGAGGAAGAAGCGTATGATGCGGCTGATAGGCCACCTCATGGCCGTGATAGAGAGGCATTCCTGCCAAAATCTCAGCCCGCACCCTGACGCCATTCAAATAAAAAAGCATGGGGAAACACGCCAGACCTGCGAGACGTATTGGAGGACAAAGCAAAACATGCAAGATCGATCTACGGATCATGAGGGCGCACCACTATGCGAGACGATAAATGTCACGCCGGATACAGTAAAAGTAAATCCGTCCGGGCCAAACACAGCGGGCAAGACCCATTTGAGCTGCGTCGGGATATAGCCCAATACAGAGGCGCCGCACACCCCTTATGCTTCACAGACGAAGTAATGGATCATCAAATCCCAAAAGGTTTCAAACCTGTAAATATTGAATCATACGACGGCACAACAGATCCTGCGGTACGGATCGAGGATTTCCTCCTCCACATCCACATGGCCCGCGGTGATGACTTACACGCCATCAAATACCTCCCACTAAAGCTCAAAGGACCAGCGTGGCATTGGCTTAACAGCTTGCCAGCAGAGTCCATTAGCTGTTGGGAAGATCTGGAGGCTGCATTCCTCGACAACTTTCAGGGCACTTATGTGCGACCACCAGATGCTGATGACTTGAGCCACATAATTCAGCAGCTAGAAGAATCAGCCAGGCAATTCTGGACTCGGTTCCTAAGAAAGACAAATCAAATCGTCGATTGTCCGGATGCAGAGGCCCTAGCGGCTTTCAAACATAACATCCATGACGAGTGGCTAGCCCGGCACCTTGGTCAGGGAAAGCCGAAATCTATGGCAGCCCTCACGACACTCATGACCCGCTTTTGTGCAGGAGAAGACAGCTGGCTGGCTCGCAGTAACAATATGTCAAAGAACCATGGTACCTCGGATACCAAGGACGGCAATAGCAGGTCCCGTCGCAACAAACATAAGAGCCGCATTAACATCGATAATACTGAGGATACGGCAGTCAATGCCGGATTCAAAGGCTCTAAACCCGGTCAGCGGAAAAAGGCATTTAAACAAAGTACGCCGGGCCCGTCCAGTTTGGACCGCATACTCGATCGCTCGTGTCAAATACACGGCACCCCAGACAAGCCAGCCAATCACACCAACAGGGATTGTTGGGTGTTCAAGCAGGTCGGCAAGTTAATTGCCGAAAACAAGGATAAGGGGTCACATAGCGATGACGAGGAGGAGCCCCGGCAGCCACACACTGGAGGACAGAAAAGGTTTCCCCCACAAGTGCGGACGGTGAGCATGATATACGCAACCCACATCCCCAAGAGGGAGCGGAAGTGTGCGCTCAGGGACGTATACGCGTTGGAGCCAGTCGCCCCAAAGTTCAACCCATGGTCCTCCTATTCGATCACTTTCGATCGCAGGGACCACCCCACTAGTATCCGTCATGGAGGATTCGCCGCACTGGTTCTAGACCCAATCATTGACGGATTTCACCTCACTCGAGTCCTCATGGATGGTGACAACAGCCTGAACCTGCTTTATTAGGACATGGTGCGCAAAATGGGTATCGACCCCTCAAGGATCAAACCCACAAAAAAGACCTTTAAAGGCATTATTCCAGGCGTAGAGGCCCATTGCATAGGCTCAATTACACTAGAAGTGGTCTTCGGATCCACGAATAACTTCTAAAGCAAAGAGTTGATCTACGGTATAGTCCCATTCCGCAGTGGTTATCACGCACTGCTCGGGCGAACCGCATTTGCGAGATTCAATGCGGTACCGCATTATGCATACCTCAAGCTCAAGATGCCAGGACCTCGTGGGGTTATTACAGTCAATGGAAACACAGAGCGCTCTCTCCGAACAGAGGAGCACACTGCGGCCCTCGCAGCAGAAGCGCAAATCAGCCTCTCAAGGCAATCCACCAGTTCGGCGTTTCAAAACCCGGGCACCTTCAAGCGCGCTTGAAGGAATCGGCAACTAGACCGCCTAGCGCGATCTGAGCTCGCGTAGCAATGCGGCCCCCACCCCAGTCCTAGCCAAGCGGCAAAACTCGTGCCACGCGTACATAATTACACATTAAAAATACCATGGGCACACGCGGGGAGGGGGGCACAACTGCGGCACGCCCCAAGACGCGGCTTAAACCGCACTGGGGGCTTCCCGCTTGGTTGTTTTTCTCTTTTTCAAGACATCAATCTCTGGAAACCCTGTCCAGCAGCACTATTGCCGAACACATGATGCAGCAACCAAGGAGGCAGAAAGCTACGTCACACCACGGAATTCCCAGGTGGATTACAATAACGAGCGAAATATTTGATTTAATACTATTCCTCAGCTCGCCCTGGGAAGGAACATAGTCCTGCACTTTGCTTATCACACTATCTGTATCATTCTACTTTAACGCACCTTTTTTATAAACAATGCATAACATTATGACTATTATTACATTCATGGTTTATATATATGTGTTCATTAATGATGCCTTGCAACCGTACACTTTGGTACGGCCAATACACCAGGGGATTATGTACCCCACAATATGGTGTGAAAAGCCCGAACACTTTCACAAGTGCGGCACCCCGAACTTATAGCATTATATGCATCAGCTCTGAATCATGTCTTTGGTCAAATGTTGGGTTTGCCCGGCTCCTATGTTTTGGTACCTTATGTTCCGCTCTATCGGCTAAGGTAGCACTAGGAGAACTACTGCGATTGTGCCCCGGTTCTGCTGGGTTAAGCACCTCAGTAGAGAAAGCTAAAACTGACTGTCATGATAAGGCGAGAGACTGGTCGCTATTCGGCGAGGTTTCGAGTCCCTAAAGATTTATGCCGCTTAGAGCGAAGGGCCGGCCCTGTCTGGCTTAAAGGCGTGTATCGCGCCCCGAATTCGGCCTTCCGAATACCAGGGGCTTCACCGAAATTTAAAAGTATAGAATTCTATGGCTAAGTGAGAGTGATAAAGCATTATTAGTCCGGTTGCCTTGTTCGTTGTGCTGAGCACCTCCCTAGAAGGACCCAAAAATGGGAACAAGAGTGCTCAGGTTTATCCTGAACACCCCAGCACTCGCGGCATGGGGGCAGAAGCCAAGGACTATCCATTTCTCAGATTGGATAAACAACCAAACAGAAGGTAATATTTTAAATTCCAACAAGCGTTGCATAGCGCATATGAAACAAGTTTTCATAAATACAGGATCACACGAGCAAGTTTTACTCAAATATTACATCTTTTGTGCACTCGTCCACTATGAGACGGGCACCCGGCAGAACACCCTCGTAGTACATCTCGGGGTGGCGATGCTCCTTGCCCTTCGGCGGCCCTTCCTTGATCAGCTTCAAGGCGTCTAGCTTGACCCATTGCAATTTCACACGGGCGAAAGCCCGGCGTGCACCTTCAATGCAGACGGATCGCTTGACGACCTCTAGCCGCGGGCAGGCATCCACAAGCCGCCTCACTAGACCGAAGAAGCTGTTCGAAAGGGCGTTGCCAGGCCACAGCCGGACTATAAAGCCCTTCATGGCCTATTCGGTCGCCTTATGTAACTCGACCATCTGCTTCAGCTGGTCGCTCATTGGCACCGGGTGTTCGGCCTTAGTATACTGAGACCAGAACAACTTCTCCGTTGAGCTTCCATCCTCGGCCTGGTAAAATTGTGCGGCATCGGACACGCTGCGGGGCAAATCTGCGAATGCTCCTGGAGAGCTCCGGATTCGGGTAAGTAATCGGTAATTTACTTTTACATGCTTGATTTGCATATAGAATGCCTTACCTGCCGCTATCTTCTTCATTGTGTCGATCTCCTGGAGGGCCTTTTGGGCTTTGGCCTTGGCACTCTTTGCACTCTCGAGGGCCTCGGCAAGCTCAGACTCCTGCATCTTCAAGTCAAGCTCCAACGCCTCGTGCTTCGTCACGAGAGCCTGGAGCTCTTGCTGCACCTCGCCCACCCGAGCCTCTTGCTTTTCTCGCTCAGTGCGCTCCTTGGCCGCTTTATCTTCGGCCTCGGACAGCGCTTGCTTTAGGGTCGCCACTTTGGTCGTGGCCCCTGGCAAATTCATGATGATCCTGTCATTTTGCAATCGCATTCTATTTATACATATCCATAGACTAGGTACTACTTACCTTTGTTCTCGTCGAGCTGCCTCTTGGCAAGGCCGAGCTCGTCCTGGGACCCTTTAAGGTCCTGCTTCAGTACGGCGACCTCCGCAATTAGTGCGGCGGACGCCAGCAGCGAAGCCTGCATATGCATATTGACATACTCATATTAGACTCCTGCGATATTGTTTGATCCTCTATTCGGCTTTTCTTTGTGAACACCGAACAAAGCATCAGGGGCTATTGTCTATGCGGTAATATTTTTCCTATATGTTAGACACTTACCTCAAAGCCTGTTAGAAGGCTGGCACAGGCTTCAGTCAATCCGCTCTTAGCGGACTGAACCTTCTGGATCACCGCACTCATAATAGTGTGGTGCTCCTCGTTGATGGAAGCGCTGCGAAGCGCTTCCAGCAAATTGTCCGGCGCCTCTGGATGGACAGAGGTCACCGGTGTAGGCGTCTTGCCCCTCTTAGAAGGAGGTCTCCTGCCCGAGTCCGGAACCACTGGAGGTTCCGGCGCGGTGTTCGACTGAGGGTCGAACTCGGAGCCCTCAGGGGCCTTGTCCCCTCTTCTCCCGGAGTCTGGGAGGCTGCTTTGAGGCGCCTCCGAGACCGTCTCCCCTCGACCTGGCGCCTCATGAGACAACACCTTGGCGTCGTCCGCAGGATGAGGGGAGGTGGCGGTCGGAACTGGATCGCTATCCATATCCGACGAGCCCAGGGAGCCATCCGATGATACATCGATACGGGCTCGGGGCGGCCTGCATAATCATATTTCGGCGTTAGGTGAAGTAGTGCGACAAAGGAATGCTATGAGTTACTCTGGTATCCGAACACTTACGACTTCCCCAGGGGCTTGGCCTTGGGAAGCCACTCGTCTTCGCCATCGGCGGCGGTGGTAGAGCTGTCCGGAAGGAGGGTTCTCCCCTTCTTGGACCCTTCAGCCTCCCCAGTTGGGGCGGCCTTCCTTTTCTTGTCTCCCCCGTCTGGAGGGGGAGCATCTTCTTCTGCCTCCTCGTCTTCGGGGGAGGATTGCGCCGTAGAGTCCTCGGACAGTGAGTCCGATGACGCCTGGCGCCGGGAACTCTTTCGGGTTCCCTTGGCCTTCTTGGTCTTCTCCGGCACCGTATAAGGAGCCGAGGTCGGCATCTTCGTCAGAAGAGCGTTTTCTGGGCCTTCGGGCAAAGGAGCCGGACAGTCAATCTGTCCGTCCGTCTCCTGCCAGTCCTGTCAAAGGTACGGAAGTTTAGATCCCACATGGAGTCAAGCTATGAAAAACAAGTATCCTGTAAGAGGTAAAGCAGCTTACCGCCCTGGCTTGGCGCTTCGCGCTGAATCCGCGATCCTCAGTAGTAGGAGGGGGGACCTCGGCGCTCTTGAACAGCACCCTCCAGGCATCTTCGTGAGTTGTGTCGAAGAGCCTGTTCAGAGTTCAGTGCTGCGCCGGGTCAAACTCCCATAAGTTGAAGGCCCGTTGTTGGCACGGTAGGATCCGGCGGATGAGCATGACCTGGACTACGTTGACGAGTTTGAGCTTCTTGTTTACCATGTTTTGAATACATGTTTGGAGTCTGGTCAGCTCTCCCGAACTACCCCAGGACAGGACCTTCTCTTGCTAGGAGGTGAGCCGTGTGAGGAAGCCAGATCGAAATTCGGGGGCTGCTACCCACGTAGGGTCACGCGGCTCGGTGATGTAGAACCACCCCGACTGCCACGCCTTTATTGTATCCATGAAGGAGCCTCCGCACTCCGCACTCCGCCTGGCGGCCGCTCACTACCTTCGGCTTGACATTGAAAGTCTTCAGCCATAAGCCGAAGTGGGGCTTGAGGCGGAGGAAGGCCTCGCACACAACGATAAACGCCAAGATGTTGAGGATGAAGTTCGGTGCCAGATCGTGGAAATCCAGGCCGTAGTAGAACATGAGCCCTCGGACAAATGGGTGGAGAGGAAATCCCAGTCCACGGAGGGAATGGGTAAGGAACACCACCCTCTCATGGGGCCTGGGGGTGGGGATGAGCTGCCCCTCCTCTGGGAGCTGGTGCGCAATGTCGTCGGGCAAGTATCCGGCTCTCCTCAGCTTCTTGACGTGTCCCTCCATGATGGAGGAGACCATCCACCTGCCTCCCACTCCGGACATGGTTGGAGAAGATCAAGGTGGGGAATGCGAACTTGGGCGCTGGGGCTCGAGTATGCGAAGGTGGATGAGCAAAGGAGGAAGAAGGCGTGGATGAAATGGTAAGTCCTTATCCCTTTATATGGGCGGACAAAACTATGCGTCCCCACTAGCCTGGTAAAACTCGCTCGTCCCCCAAGCACTATAATCGATGGCGCGGTTGGGTTACCCACACCCGTATTGATGAGAATCCCATGATAAGGGGACACGATCTCTACTTTGACAAGACGTGTCAAAAAACTGCCTCATGTTATGTGCGGGGCTAGTTAAAGGAAATGGTTCGAATAATCACTGGCCGTGACATTATGTCGTGTTGCCAAAACAAGTCCGAAAATTAGATTTGTGGAAATACTATTCTCTCTACGGTGGTATCTGGAACTTATTTTGCAGGGTCGGACACTATCCTTGAATTCAGATTCTTCCGTGATGTATTCGGAGGAGGAACCCGCCTTGCAATGCCAATGACAATACTGCGTGCCGAACTCATCGTCATTGAAAGCCTGGTTCAGGGGCTACTGAGGGAGTCCTGGATTAGGGGGTCTCTGGACAGCCGGACTATATCCATTGGCCGGACTGTTAGACTATGAAGATACAAGATTGAAGACTTCGTCTCGTGTCCGGATGGGACTCTACTTGGCGTGGAAGGCAAGCTAGGCAATACGGATATGTGTATCTCCTCCTTTGTAACCGACATTGTGTAACCCTAACCTCTCCGGTGTCTATATAAACCAGAGGGTTTTAGTCCGTAGGACGACGGACAATCATACCATAGGCTAGCTTCTAGGGTTTAGCCTTTCTGATCTCATGGTAGATCTACTCTTGTACTACCCATATCATCAATATTAATCAAGCAGGACATAGGGTTTTACCTCCATCAAGAGGGCCCGAACCTAGGTAAAACATCGTGTCCCCTGCCTCCTGTTACCATCCGCCTTAGACGCATAGTCGGGGACCCCCTACCCGAGATCCGCCGGTTTTGACACCGACAGAGACGTCGAGCCAAAAATGAATAGAATTTGAAAGCAATATTTGAGAAGGCATATGATTGATGAAAATTCATTCTTACATCAAACTTTAAAATGAATTTGAGAATAGTTCCGAATTTTTTTAGAAGAGTCAGGTAAGATCCTAGGAAATACCTGTGGGTTAGGGCCCACTCAAAATAAACACCGTTGAATTGATAAGTTGAAAGGGAGATTGCACCGGTTGAATTAAATGGCTTGAATGAGATAATAATCTCCAAATAGCTTGAACAGATTAAGAATGGAAACATGAATCTTCTGAGATATCTATAGCACTCTGGATAGGAATAGAGAGAGGTGAATAAAAAGAGAGACTTGGTTAAGATATTGCAACATGATAAAACATGTGAAACAAAAGGAAGGGATATGATTAAGACAGAAGCTTGACTTAAGTCCACCGGAGAAGAAAAGGGAATGAAAAACTATAAAATTGAAGCTCCTGAGCATCTTCCTAAGAATCACCAGATAAGAACATTGAAACAAAAGAATGAAGAGACTTCACATGAATAAAATGGATACTTGATTAAGATATCTGACTCTGTAAGGAAAAAGGGCGGGAGGGTGGGAAAAACAAAGGCAACTTAGGATGGATGGAATGAACTCCATTGTTAAAGATGAGAATTGATCTTGAACATGGTGAAGAAGATTGAATTAGCTTGAAGAGAAGCACGTCGGTTGGAAAAGAATTGGCATGACCATTCCACATGATCAAAAGGATTAATACTCCCATAGAAATATGAGAACACCGCTTAGGAAAAGGTATGGAATCAACACTTGACTCCGAAGCAACTCCAATGCCACTACTCAAAAACAAAACAAATGATTTGACTTGCGGAATAAGCCAGAACAAAAAAAAATGATAGACCCCATATCATATCATGTATCTGTTGGAAAGAATTCCTACGTGATACTTGAATTCCCACCTAAAAACTCCCAAAACTTTCTTGGTATGCAATCTAGTGTTGGGGATACAGGTAGGCACAAATATATCACACAACTAACAAGCCCTACGCTCCAACTATATCCATCCTTCAACACATAACCAAGAAAACCTCAGAAATCGTGTACCTTAGACCTTCAAAAACATCCGATATACTAGATGTGGCAATACATCTGATAGCTCTCCCTAGTACTGGGTGTCGTCAAACTACTCTCACCACGAAGAGTATAGAAGCGTTTTCGATGTTGGCAAACTCTGGTATTCCAGAACTGAAACGATAAGAACTGTGACAAAAACACCTTGGAGCTCAACTCCCCGGGACACTGCCACAACCCCTAAATGACAGGAGGCACCAAGACAAAATTCCCGTCACAATGATATCACAACGATCCAACAATACTCGCGTGATCCTAAAAACATTTGAGTGAAAAAGAGGAGAGTAAAGTCAAAACATCTACGTCAGGTGTCCTCACCAGAGCGTCGAAGGGATAAGGAGTAAAAAGAATTCCAACTCTCCGATATAACTAGACTCAAAATAGTTTTCTTCCAGACTCAACAACGGCATCGATTCGATCAAGAAAGGGGGCTCCTAAGGTCGGTAAGGCTCTGATACCAACTTGTAGCAGCCAAGATGCGATTCTATCCCAATCATGTGATGAATTCATGATTGAGGCACAATCGCATTTCGAGCACATAGCAAGGTCGATATCATTACAACATACCATGTACTGAATAGATGAGAATACAAGATAAAGACTTACACTCACCACAAGCTACAACATGAATACATCAATACATAGCAATCATCATACATAAGAGCAGGATCCGACTACGGATGGAATCAAACAAAAAAGAAGAACGACAACCACCCTACTAGCCAGGCTCCCTAACCCATAACCTTTCCCTTGATCGAAGTAGAAGAAGCAGAAGAACTCCAAACAAGCAAGCATCGCTCTCATGTCAAAGATTCACTTTACCTGCACCTTCAACTGTTGTTGTAGTAATTTGTGAGCCATGAGGACACAACAATCCCATTACCATGGGTATCAAGACTAGCAAAGCTTAATGGGCATGGAATGTATAAGTGGTGAGGTTGCAGCAACACTAAGCATGTATGGTGGTTAACATACGAGTACAAGAATAAGATGAGAAACTATGCAACGGTCGCAAACTAGTAATGATCAATAAGTGATCCTAAACTACTTATGTTCAAACATAACCCAACCGTGTTCTCTTCTCGAACGCACCCAAAAAGAGACAGTCATGGTTACGCATGCGGTTGGTTTATTTTAATTGAGTTTAGTTCAAGTCCACTACAACCGGATATTAACAAATTCCCATCTGCCACATAACCGCGGGCATGACTCTCGAAAGTTTAAACCATGCAGGGGTGTCCCAACTTAGCCCATGACAAGCTCATGATCTGCGGAGACAATCCTCCATCGCGGGACCCTCCGATCAGACTCAGAATCCCGGTGCACAAGACATTTCGACAATGGTAAAACAAAATCAGCTAGACCACCCGAATGTGCCGACAAATCCCGATAGGAGCCATGCGTATCTCGTTCTCAGGGCACACCAGATGGGACATCCTACGAGTAAAACCAGACCTCGAGTTTCCCCGTGGTGGCCCCGCAATCTACTCGGTTTGGACCAACACTCAGAGGAGCACTGGCCCGAGGGGTTGATTAATTATCCTCGGGTGCTAGCCAGTCCATATCCAAGTTTTTAGTTGTTATTAGGCAAATGGTAAAACCAATGTTGGGCCTTGATGGAAGAGTTTTATTCAAAGCGAACTGTCAAGAGGGCCCCATAGCCCTCACCATGTTAGGGACGCAAAAACCAAGGAACATAACACCGGTATGATGAAAAACTAGGGCGGCAAGAGTGGAACAAAATACCAGTCATAAGGCCGAGCCTTCCACCCTTTACCAAGTATATGTGTGCATTAATTAAATAAGAGATATTGTGATGTCCCATGATATCCATGTCCCAACATGGAGCAACCTGCAACTGGACCTTCAACTAGCAATGCTATAAGAGGGTCTGAGCAAAGCAGTAACATAGCCAGACAACAGTTTGCTAGGAAGGGTAAAAAGGTTAGAGGCTATCAAGGCAATTTGGGAGGCTTGATAAACAAGTGGTAGGTAGCGCGACATAGCAATAGCATCGAGACAACTAGCATAGCAAAGATAGTAGCGAGATCCAAGGTAACGGTCATCTTTCCTGAAATACCGCTAGGAAGAAGACTGAATCCATGAAGTACACGAACCAAGGTAGTCGAACGGATCCTCACAAACGCAACATAATCGGAACTATCAAGGAGAAGCGCAACCGGAAAGAAGCAAACATCATAGTAAACAACATGGTAAACATATAAGCATAAACATGGCTTGATGCACAACCAAGTATGATGCATGTCCGGTTTAATAAGGCATGCCTTGGCAAAGTGCAACAAACAATACTACAAATTAAGTGGAGCTCAATATGCAATGAGTTGCATATTGACGCAACACCACATTCGATTATTTAGTTCACTCTCGTTTAGGTACGCATCAATGTTAAATGTTGGTTAACATGGAAAGAGGTGAAGCATAAGTAAACTAATTATTTGGGCAAGTTTAAATGAGGCCAGAAATAACAAACAACAAATCTGGAAAATCCCCATGTGCATATTCTGGATTTGGTACTGTTCTTCCCTAAACACAATTTTAGAGTTATTAAACATGCAAAGTGACGCCACCATGTTAAACTATGCATTTTTACCCCATATACATATAAAGAATATTAAATTTGAAGCTACGATTATTTAATTATGAAATAAACCATTTTAACATGTTATTTATGCAAATTTAATCAAACAGCAAGTTAAACATTTTAAACATGGATGAGAGCAATATATTATGAAACTAGATGAAATTCTAAGCATTTTACATATTTAGTTTGTTCAATTAGAATGCATGGTTGTGAATTTATTATATGCATGAACTATGAGGGGTTTCTGCAATTCTGGCGTTCTCTGGATAATAGAAAAATTCACAGTGCATGAAAAAAACACTACGGGCCGAAATAGTGAGCGGAGCATAACTGAACATCACTCATGAGCGAGGGTTTGGGTCGGTGCTCACATCGGGCCATCGGGCCAGAAGAGGAGAAGCAGTGGCAGGCTGGGGCAAGCAGAGGCCCACGAGTGGGCGAGGCAGGGAGGTCACGGTCAACGCGACTACGCGAGCGATGTAGAGGAACTTGACACGTTCATCTCCTCCTGGCGCTAGGGAGACGTCACAGCAGAGGCGACGACATGGCTTCGACGCGGGGAACAACGGGGATGGCCGGAGATGCAGATCTCGCGGCCCACGGCGAAGGCGAAACAGAGGAGGGCCGGCACGGGTGATGATGCAGCGGGGCGCAGTCAACGCTCGCGGGCATTGGATCGGATCGGGTCGATACGGACGAACCCACCTCGCTCGAGCAGAGGAACATGCGGCAGAAACTGGTCTTGGCAAGACGGCGGGATCAACTCTTGGTGCTCAGGCGAGGGCTGTTGAATGAGGTCGAGGACGCGGTACAACGGCAAGGCGATAGGGACTTGGCAGCTTGATGAAGAGGAACTTGACATGCGCGAGCAGGACAGCAATAGTGCTCGCCGTGAACGAAGACGGGCAGCGGCGCTGCAGAATCAGGCGGGGATGGGCGGGAACACGACGACAGCGACGCGGTCGTCGAGCAGGGGAGGCCATGGCGTGGTGCTTGCCTGCTACAGTTTCCTATAGAGGACAGAGAGGAAGTGAGAGATGGAAACGGAGGGAATGGGAGAAGGAGAAGCAACGAGGGGTGCGGGTCCAACATCTAGACGGCAACCAGAGAGACCTAAGGCAAGACAGGGGTCGGCTGCCATGGGGTTTCCTACCAGAGAAACAAGAGGGAGATGTGTGAGAGATAGAGAGAGAGAGAGAAGCACGGGGAGGAAGGGAGATACAAGCGAGGAGAGGAGCAGGACGAGGCCGGTCCTGGTCGCCTGTGATGGAGCTTCGGTGCCGGTCGGTACTTGGGTTGTTGGGGCCTCGGGCACTCGCGGCTGCAGGAGGTGGACGAGGGGATCGGGCGAGGCGTTGTTTGGTGGGGAGATATCGAGAGGTGTAGGGCTACGGGTTGGGTGGATCGAGAGAAGATCCCGAGGAAGAAGGGATCTGGCGGCAATGGGATAATCTCCCGAACAACAAGGAAGAGCGGGTGGCGACGGCTTCGGGATTGGGGAGGAATGGATGGGACAGCCTAGGGTTAGGGGTTGATCTGTTTTGGTAGGTGGTGGTGTAATATACAGCAAGTGGATTTTTGATAGGGGCATTTGGTTCCTCTGATTTTAATCGGATGGTCCCAAATAAATATGCTAGGGCGTCCGAACAAAGAACCAAAGATATTTTATGGATGTTTGGGGATGATCCGGACCCATCGGTTATGACCATGCGGGTCGAGAGAGGGAGAGGTTTTCGGACATTGCGCGAGGGGGTCTGAGAATTGTGCGGAGAGGGGGGGTCTGACAAAAGGCCAGAGAGGCAAGGGGGGTTTGATGGGCTCGGAGAAGAGAGAGAAGAGAGTGGTCCGAGAGAAGGTGATGAAGGCAAAGGGAGAAATGACAACGACGACGGATGCGGGTTTTGTAAAATGTCGGCAACGAAGTGCTGATGCAATGCAAATGATGACATGATGAATGCAACAAACAAATTAAACACGCGGCAACAATGAAAAACAAGGAAGGCGTCTGGAGCATCGGTCTCGGGTCCTTACACGGGCGTAGGTCGCGCTCCAAACGGCACCGGATTTCGCCCCTACCTCTTTCCGTCGCCTATCTGCACCGACATTCTAGACTCTGGTCGACTAGGATTTTCTGCGGGATTGGGCCGGCGATTTTTCTCATGGAGAAGGTAATCAACTTAATTAGCGAAATATTCACTCATCTCTTATCGTAGTCCATTCGTCATTGTTAATCAACCAATGGAAATCATTGTGGAATCATTTTTGTTCTAGTTGATTCGTGGGTGTTTATTCATGTGTCCATAGTGCGAGCACAAATCGGGCAACTGTGGTCGTGGCCAGTCAGAAATAAAGTTCTATCTCACCATTCCGGATGACTTCATGGAGTGCTTGGTATGTTCAATCTCAACCTACCACGGATGGCATGGCCTAAATTTGTGCACATATACCGTGTGTTGCTACATTATCTATATATTTGCATCAAATCTTTGTTACGTTATCTATTTTTAATTCTATATTTTTGTACTTTGCTTTCATCTATATATTGATCTATTCTATCAGTTACTCCCATATTTGCATCTTGCTCTGTTATTTCAATACATCTAATTTACGATCTTAATTTTCATTTCAAGTAGTAGATCCCTTTGCTTTGCAAGAACAGGTGTAGAAGGAAATCTTGGGCTTTACTTTGCTGATGACTCCTAGGATGTCATATTGACAACGCGGCATGGATTTACAATGACGGTTAGCATAAAACTTGATAAAGATGGTCACTCCTATTTTAATGCGGACCTTTGGAGAAAAATGTCTAAGTATTATGAACTGAAAGCTGGCAATAAAATTCTAGTGCATGCACGACAGCCTGGTCTAATTACATGGATGTTTACTTCCCCAACATCATCAGCCGATCAAAGTCTAATCGAGGTTAGTGTCCTTTCAACTTTCTCCATGTTGTCATATTACTATTTAAGCAACCAATTGATCCCTATTTAAGCAACCAATTGTGATATCATATTCCGACTCCCTTCCTAGGAAGTAACAAATTCTATTTGCCAATTTATGCACACTATATATTCTTCTGCCATGTTCTGAATAAATAATATCTTTCCACATTTTAAGCAGGATATGTTGGATGCATAGTGAATGATTTGTTTGTTACTAAGCATGCCAAATTTCACTGGAAGGACTTGAAGCATGTCATAAACTTTGTTGATAATCTGACAGAGATAGCATAGCGTATGAACGCTGGATTTTGGATGGGATTAATTAGACCTATGGTGCACACACTGAACTAGACCAATTGTGCACACAAAACACTCGTAAAAAGTCTTATTTTAATGTTGATGCTCATAAACTATATATATCTTCAACGATATGTTACAATTGTTTTTATTCTACATGTCAACACAAATTGCCCGTGTAGTAGTTCCTGGATCGATTTCTCAGCGTGGTCGAATTACACTTGTGCCTGCTAATAACGCCAAAGTGATTGCAAGGTACTGCATTTCCCACAAAAATGGAACCATTCAAATTAACAAGTTCTCGCTTCTCGTGGCAATGCATCCATATTGGAAAAATTGGAGACACTATTCTACTCATGCTCTACCAAGGCACAGGAGGGCTCTTCCTTTTCATTGACGAGATGTCGAGTCGCCGTGATCAAGTTGCTTCCAGTGGATAGTTGTGGTTGGTGGCCCTCAGCCTCTTAAAATGTGCTAGCTGTTACTATATATGTTAAGTATGTAGATATGGACCATATGGTTGTTGGCCCTTAGCCTCTTAAAATGTGATAGTTGTTACTATGTTAAGTATGTAGATATGGACCATATGGTTGTCAAAACCGTGTTACGATGATCCTCCTTTTACCGAATAGTCTGACCACTATATATATGTTCCTCAAATGATGTTACCCAAGTTCATAAATTTTCATGGAAAGTATTAGTATCGTACACAGTTCATTGAGTTTAAGCGTGTGCCCGATGTCCAGAAGGCATTTGCATATTAACTGTCCATATGGCAAATTCACACACATATTAACATAAGGAAACGTATGTGTAACATACTAATCATCACACACTAGTACTCGCAGACGCATCGTGTGCGATACTCCTATGCACCACAAGCAACTAGTTTACATTTTTCAAAGTTTTTTGTACACACAGAATCGCACACGAAGTAACTATATTGACTGTCTGTATTGTAATTTCTCATCGCAAACAGTTCATCTAAGTCAGCTGTTTGCCACGTATCACACACATCTTGTTTACACGACCCGTTCATGTTCTTTTGGCTCATCGCAAATAGTTCATCCATGTGAACTGTATGCCGCATATCACACACATCTTGTTAAGTTGAACCGTTTCTGTTGTTTTCTCTAATTAAAAACAGTCCGTCCGAGTGAACCGTATGCTATATATCGCACACACATTGATATGGCTGCCCGTTTCTGTTGTTCTAACTCATCGCAAACAGTTCGAATGGATTAACCGTATGTCCTGCATCACACACACATTGATATGCTGCATGTTTCTTTTGTTCTGCCTCATGACAAACAATTTGAATGGATTAACCGTGTGCCCTACATCGCACACGCAACTAAAATCTGAACTGTGTTTGATGGATCCGCCATCACAAATGTTTTGCACCTTTCTTGATGGTTTTTTACACCACTGTTTGTGATTTTTGCATCGCACACAGTTTTGGCAAAGGGTCTCTGATCGTAGTGTCGCGTTAGCAATATCCTGCAGTAGTGAGATCACGAAACTAGCACTCGAGAATATATCATACTAAACTTTTATTCAAGTAAATCATGAAATAGCTAAGTATCGAACTAAGATAGGTAAAGGTAATAAAAGTGATGGTGATATGATACCGGGGCATCTCCCCCAAGCTTGGCACAAGACAAGGGGAATGCCTATACCCATGTACTCAAGTCTCCTTCTTGGGTGATGAAGATGGAGGTGGGGTCGGTGAAGAGGATGGGGTGGTTGCAGCTTCGCACTTCAGCTTCAGTAGGTAATCCAATCTACGGTTGATGCTCCGAAGGGTAATATTTTGCTCTTCCAACAAAATAACTTCACGAGTGAGATATGTATTCTGAACACGTACTGTTTCAAAGGCCCTAAAAGGCTCTATTTCAGTGGGGGTGAGATGATCATAGTAGGGCTGCAGGATATCTTCTTTCTCAACTTCCCACGTGAGCATGGCTTGCCCTTATTCTTGAGCTTGGTCTCCTGTAACTTCCTTGGCCTTGTCCTCCTTGGTGGCTTATTTTGGATCCCCTCTCCTTGGCTCCATCTTCAGCAGCCAAGCATCTTCTTCTACGGTGTTGGAGGAGGGAGAAGACATGATGCATGGCTCAATAGATCTGATAGAAAATAGCACGAAACAAGAACGAAGGGTTTCTCCATGATACAGTGGTCAAATCATCTGAGGGAATATATAAAGATTTTTTTATCTTGGGAAACAAGTATATGAAAGGAAAACGGAGTCGGGGAAGTGCCTAAGGGGCCCACTACCTACCAGGGCGCGCCAGGTGGGGCAAGCATGCCCTGGTACCTTGTGGGCACCTGGGTTGCCTTCCCGGTTGTTTCTTATTTTTCTATTTTTTCTAATATTCCACAACTGACAAAAAATATTTTTCTGGATTTTTCGGAGTCTGTTTACTTACCGTATCACATACCTCTTCCTTTTCAGGTTCTGGAGTGTTATGGAAGGTTTCCTTTATGTGTTCCTTCAGTGTCATGGTTTAGATAATGTTATTTTCAACATTAATAGGCATACCTAAAATATAGTGTTTAGTTCTTTGTCCATTGACCACCTTCGGATTGGTACCTTCAGCATTATTAATCTTGACAACTCCAGAGTGATAGACTTCTTCGGTGATATATGGTCCTTCCCATTTGGAAAGAAGTTTTCCTACAAAAAATCTAAATCAAGAATTGTAAAATATAACATATTCACCAACTTTGAATTCTCGCTTTTGGATTCTTTTGTCATGCCATCTTTTAACTTTTTCTTTAAATAGTTTGGCATTTTCTTAGGCTTGAGTTCTCCATTCATCTAGTGAGCTAATATCAAAAAACCTCTTTTCAGCAGCAAGTTTTAAATCAAAGTTGAGTTCTTTGATTGCCCAATGTGCTTTATGTTCGAGCTCAAGAGGCAAATGACAAGCTTTTCCATAAACCATTAGATATGGAGACATACCATAGGATTTTTATAAGCTGTTCTATAGGCCCAAAGTGTGTCATCAAGTTTCTTAGACCAATTCTTTTGGGACCTATTGACATTTTTTTGTAATATTAATTGTATTTCTCTATTGCTAAGGTCAACTTGACCACTAGATTGAGGATGATAGGGTGATGCAATTATATGGTTAACATCATATTTAGCAAGCAATTTACGGAAAGCACTATGAATACAGTATGAACCACTATCAGTCATTAAATATCTAGGGACTCCAAACCTTGAGAAGATAATTTATTTAAGAATTTTAATGGAAGTGTTATGGTCAACACTAGTAGCTAGAATAGCTTCTAGCCACTTAGTGACTGATACGTCTCTAACGTATCTATAATTTTTGATTGCTCCATGCTATATTATCTACCGTTTTAGACATTATTGGGCTTTATTTTCCACTTTTATATTATTTTGGGACTAACCTATTAACCGGAGGCCCAGCTCAGAATTGTTGTTTTTTGCCTATTTTAGGGTTTCGAAGAAAAGGAATATCAAATGGAGTCCAAACGGAATGAAACCTTCGGAAACGTGATTTTCTCATCAAATAAGATCCAGGAGACTTGGACCCTTCGTCAAGAAAGCCACGACGTGGTCACAAGGGTAGGGGCGCCCCCCTAGGGCGCTCCCCCTGTCTCGTGGGCCCCTCGAAGCTCCACCGACATACTTCTTCCCCCTATATATATCCACGTACCCCCAAACGATTGGGGACGGAGCCAAAAACCTAATTCCACCACCACAACTTTCTGTATCCACGAGATCCCATCTTGGGGCCTGTTCCGGAGCTCCGCCGGAGGGGGCATCGATCACGGAGGGCTTCTACATCATCGTCCAAGCCCCTCCGATGAAGTGTGAGTAGTTTACTTCAGACCTACGGGTCCATAACTAGTAGCTAGATGGCTTCTTCTCTCATTTTGGATCTCAATACAATGTTCTCCCCCTCTCTTGTGGAGATCTATTCGATGTAATCTTGTTTTTGCAGTGTGTTTGTTGAGACTGATGAATTGTGGGTTTATGATCCAGTCTATCTATGAATAATATTTGAATCTTCTCTAAATTCTTTTATGTATGATTGGTTATCTTGCAAGTCTCTTCGAATTATCAGTTTGGTTTGGCCTACTAGATTGGTTGTTCTTGCCATGGGAGAAGTGCTTAGCTTTGGGTTCAATCTTGAGGTGTCCTTTTCCCAGTGACAGAAGGGGCAGCAAGGCACGTATTGTATTGTTGCCATCGAGGATAACAAGATGGGGTTTTTATCATATTGCATGAAATTATCCCTCTACATCATGTCATCTTGCTTAAGGCGTTACTCTGTTTTTAACTTACTACTCTAGATGCATGCTGGATAGCGGTCGATGAGTGGAGTAATAGTAGTAGATGCAGAATCGTTTCGGTCTACTTGTCTCGGATGTGATGCCTATATACATGATCATACCTAGATATTCTCATAACTATGCTCAATTCTGTCAATTGCTCAACAGCAATTTGTTCACCCACCGTAGAATACTTATGCTCTTGAGAGAAGCCACTAGTGAAACCTATGGCCCCCAGGTCTCTTTCTCATCATATAAATCTCCATCACTTTACTATTGCTTTGCTTTTACTTTTCTTTTACTTTATTTACTTTGCATCTCTATACCAAAAATACCAAAAATAGTATTTATCATCTCTATTAGATCTCACTTTCGTAAGTGACCGTGAAGGGATTGACAACCCCTAAGCGCATTGGTTGCATTGAGCTATTGTTTCTGCGTAGGTATGAGGGACTCGAGCGTAGCCTCCTACTGGATTGATACCTTGGTTCTCAAAAACTAAGGGAAATACTTACGCTACTTTGCTGCATCATCCCTTCCTCTTTGGGGAAATCCAACGCAGTGCTCAAGAGGTAGCAAGAAGAATTTCTGGCGCGGTTGCCGGGGAGTCTACGCAAAAGTCAACATACCAAGTACCCATCACAATCCCTATCGCCCACATTACATTATTTGCCATTTGCCTCTCGTTTTCCTCTCCCCCACTTCACCCTTGTCGTTTTATTCGCCCTCTCTCTCTCTATCCTCCCTCTCTTTCTCCGTTTGCTCTTTGTTTGCTCGTGTGTTAGTTTGCATGCTTGTCGTTATGGCTAGTTCTTTACCTTCTGCCTCTATGTCTGAAATTGGGGATACTGTTGTCGATAATAATTTTGATTCTCCTACTAAAGAACCCACTATCTCACATATAATAAGATTTCGTGTTGGTAGCGGCAATATTATTGGAGAAGGAGTTATTCAAGATTTCTTTACTTGTGCCGGTGCTTTACCTTCTATGGGTAGTTCTATTCTTCACAGAACTAGTAGTCTTGCGGACGCTATTGCCATGCTTGTAGTTGAACTTGAGAGGCAATTCATGCACTTGCATCCTTTTATACAAAGGATTTTCCTAGAATTTTCTAATATTGAGCATTCTTCTGTTAAGCGTGTTGTTACTATCTTTTTGGTTCATGAGTTTCGATTTATAATTAAAGAGGCCAAAGAAATCTTTACGCATTATAGGGTGGATGTTTGCCGTCCTCCCATAGATACTATCCTCTTTTATCAAGAAGAAATAATGCGTTTCCAATCTCTAGACTATGTTGCTTTCAATGAAGATCTTAGAAAAAGGGTTCCTACCAATGTTTTAGTTGATAGAATTTCTGAACTTAATGATGATTTAGCTATTCGAGATAATGAATTGGGATATTCTCTTGAATATAGGCTCACAAAGTTCTGTCAAAAGAATGCTTATAATGATGAATTGGTTGTGCAATATGAAGGACCAAAGGAGGAACCTATACCTACCAAGGTTGATCTTGGAGACTTTTGTCCCAACAAATTTAGCCCTTTTGATTACTTTTGCTTGCCTCAAAGAAAACTTGCTGCTGAACGTAGAGAATATGAAATGAGTTTTAACAATCTATCTTACTATTATGGCAATACCTAGATCTATTCTTGCTTGTTATGCCTAGCTAGGGGCGTTAAACGATAGCGCTTGTTGGGAGGCAACCCAAATTTATTTTTTATTCCTTGATTTTTTCTCCTGTTTAGTAATAAATAAATTATTTAGCCTCTGTTTTGGTTGTGTTTTTTGTGTTTAATTAGTGTTTGTGCCAAGTAGAACCGTTGGGAAGACTTGGGGAAAGTCTTGTTGAACTTGCTGTAAAAAACAGAAACATTAGCGCTCACGAGAACTGGTGTCATTTTTATTTGGAAAGTGATATTTAGTTAATTATTTTTTCAGATGATTAATATATAAATTCATCACGTCCAGCAATTTAGTTTATAATTTTTCGGGTTACAGATCTTTCGCTAGCTACATATTACTACAGACTGTTCTGTTTTTGACAGATTCTGTTTTTCATGTGTTGTTTGCTTATTTTGATGAATCTATGGCTAGTAAAATAGTTTATAATCCATAGAGAAGTTGGAATACTGTAGGTATAACACCCATATAAATAAAGAATGAGTTCATTACAGTACCTTGAAGTGGTCTTTTGTTTTCTTTTGCTAACGGAGCTCACGAGTTTTGTACTTTAAGTTTTGTGTTGTGAAGTTTTCAAGTTTTGGGTAAAGATTTGATGGATTATGGAACAAGAAGTGGCAAGAACCTAAGCTTGGGGATGCCCACGGCACCCCCAAGATAATCTACGGACACCTACAAGCCAACGTTTGGGGATGCCGCGGAAGGCATCCCCTCTTTCATCTACTTCTATCGGTAACTTTACTTGGAGCTATATTTTTATTCACCACATGATATGTGTTCTGCTTGGAGCGTCTTTTATGATTTGAGTCTTTTCTTGTTAGTATACCACAATAATCCTTGCTGTACACACCTTTTGAGAGAGCCATACATCCATACATGATTTGGAATTTGATAGAATACTCTATGTGCTTCACTTATATCTTTTGAGCTCTATAGTTTTACTCTATGTGCTTCACTTATATCTTTTGAGTTTTATAATTTTGCTCTAGTACTTCACTTATATATTTTAGAGCACGGTGGTGGATTTGTTTTATACAAACTATTGATCTCTCATGCTTCACTTAGATTATTTTGAGAGTCTTAATAGCATGGTAATTTGCTTAAGATCCTAATATGCTTGGTATGCAAGATTAATAATAAAACTTTCTTATGAGTGTGTTGAATACTAAGAAAAGTTTGATGCTTGATGATTGTTTTGAGATATGGAGGTAATAATATCAAAGTCGTGCTAGTTGAGTAGTTGTGAAATTGAGAAATACTTGTGTTGAGGTTTGAAAGTCCCGTAGCATGCACGTATGGTAAGCATTATGCAACAAATTTGAAACATGAGGTGTTATTTGATTGTCTTCCTTATGAGTGACGGTCGGGGATGAGCGATGGTCTTTTCCTACTAATCTATCCCCCTAGGAGCATGCGCGTAGTGCCAAGGTTTTTGATGACTTGTAGATTTTTCCAATAAGTATGTGAGTTCTTTATGACTAATGTTGAGTCCATGGATTATACGCACTCTCACCCTTCCATCCTTGCTAGCCTCTTCGGTACCGTGCATTGCCCTTTCTCACATTGAGAGTTGGTGCAAACTTCGCCGGTGCATCCAAACCCCGTGATATGATACACTCTTTCACACATAAACCTCCTTATATCTTCCTCAAAACAGCCACCATACCTACCTATTATGGCATTTCCATAGCCATTCCGAGATATATTGCCATGCAACTTTCCATCATTCCGTTCATCATGACACATTCATCATTGTCATATTGCTTAGCATGATCATGTAGTAGACATAGTATTTGTGGCAAAGCCACCATTCATAATTGTTTCATACATGTCACTCTTGGTTCATTGCATATCCCGGTACACCGCCGGAGGCATTCACATAGAGTCATCTTTGTTCTAGTATTGAGTTGTAATCATTGAGTTGTAAATAAATAGAAGTGTAATGATCATCATTATTAGAGCATTTTCCCAAGTGAGGTATAAAAAAAGAACGGCCATAAAAAAAGAGAAGGCCCAAAAAAAGAGAGAAAGGCCATAAAAAGAGAAGGCCCAAAAAAATGAGAGAAAAAGACAGAAGGGACAATGTTACTATCCTTTTACCACACTTGTGCTTCAAAATAGCACCATGATCTTCATAGTAGAGAGTCTCTCATGTTATCACCTTCATATACTAGTGGGAAAATTTTCATTATAGAACTTGGCTTGTATATTCCAACAATGGGCCTCCTCAAGTGCCCTAGGTCTTCGTGAGCAAGCAAGTTGGATGCACACCCACTAGTTTCTTTTGTTGAGCGTTCATACATTTATAGCTCTAGTGCATCCGTTGCATGGTAATCCCTACTGCTTGCATCAACATCAATCGGTGGGCATCTCCATAGCCCATTGATTAGCCTCGTTGATGTGAGACTTTCTCCTTTTTTGTCTTCTCCACATAACCCCCCTCATTATATTCTATTCCACCCATAGTGCTATGTCCATGGCTCATGCTCATATATTGCGTGAAAGTTTATAGGTTTGAGAGTACTAAAGTATGAAACATTTGCTTGCCTTGTCATCGGGGTTGTGCATGATGATAGCATTCTTGTGTGACGAAAATGAAACATGACTAAACTATATGATTTTGTAGGGATAAACTTTCTTTGGCCATGTTATTTTGAGAAGACATAATTGCTTAGTTAGTATGCTTGAAGTATTATCATTTTTATGTCAATATGAACTTTTGTCTTGAATCTTTCGGATCTGAATATTCATACCACAATTAAGAAGAATTACATTAAAAATATGCCAAGTAGCACTCCGCATCAAAAATTCAGTTTTTATCATTTACCTACTCGAGGACGAGCAGGAATTAAGCTTGGGGATGCTTGATACGTCTCCAACGTATCTATAATTTTTGATTGCTCCATGCTATATTATCTACTGTTTTAGACATTATTGGGCTTTATTTTCCACTTCTATATTATTTTTGGGACTGACCTATTAACCGGAGGCCCAGCCCAGAATTGTTGTTTTTGCCTGTTTTAGTGTTTCGAAGAAAAGGAATATCAAACGGAGTCCAAACGGAATGAAACCTTCGGAAACATGATTTTCTCATCAGATAAGATCCAGGAGACCTGGACCCTCCGTCAAGAAAGCCACGAGGTGGTCACGAGGGTAGGGGGTTCCCGCCCCCCCTAGGGTGTGCCCCCTGCCTCATGGGCCTCTCGAAGCTCCACCGACGTACTTCCTCCTCCTATATATATCCACGTACCCCAAACGATCGGGACGGAGCCAAAAACCTAATTCCACCGCCGCAACTTTCTGTATCCATGAGATCCCATCTTGGGTCCTGTTCCGGAGCTCCGCCGGAGGGGGCATCGATCACCGAGGGCTTCTACATCATCATCCAATCCCCTCCGATGAAGTGTGAGTAGTTTACTTCAGACCTACGGGTCCATAGCTAGTAGCTAGGTGGCTTCTTCTCTCTTTTTGGATCTCAATACAATGTTCTCCCCCTCTCTTGTGGAGATCTATTCGATGTAATCTTCTTTTTGCGGTGTGTTTGTTGAGACCGATGAATTGTGGGTTTATGATACAGTCTATCTATGAATAATATTTCAATCTTCTCTGAATTCTTTTATGTATGATTGGTTATCTTTGCAAGTCTCTTCAAATTATCAGTTTGGTTTGGCCTACTAGATTGGTTGTTCTTGCCATGGGAGAAGTGCTTGGCTTTGGGTTCAATCTTGCGGTGTCCTTTTCCCAGTGACAGAAGGGGCAGCAAGGCACGTATTGTATTGTTGCCATCGAGGATAACAAGATGGGGTTTTTATCATATTGCATGAAATTATCCCTCTACATCATGTCATCTTGCTTAAGGCGTTACTCTGTTTTTAACTTAATACTCTAGATGCATTCTGGGTAGCGGTCGATGAGTGGAGTAATAGTAGTAGATGAAGAATCGTTTCGGTCTACTTGTCTCGGACGTGATGCCTATATACATGATCATATCTAGATATTCTCATAACTATGCTCAATTCTGTCAATTGCTCAACAGCAATTTGTTCACCCACCGTAGAATACTTATGCTCTTGAGAGAAGCCACTAGTGAAACCTATGGCCCCATGGTCTCTTTCTCATCATATCAATCTCCATCACTTTACTATTTCTTTGCTTTTACTTTGCTTTTACTTTATTTACTTTGCATCTCTATACCAAAAATACCAAAAATATTATTTATCATCTCTATCAGATCTCACTTTCCTAAGTGACCGTGAAGGGATTGACAACCCCTAAGCGCGTTGGTTGCATTGAGCTATTGTTTTTGTGTAGGTACGAGGGACTCGAGCGTAGCCTCCTACTGGATTGATACCTTGGTTCTCAAAAACTGAGGGAAATACTTACGCCACTTTGCTGCATCATCCCTTCCTCTTCGGTGAAATCCAACGCAATGCTCAAGAGGTAGCAGTGACATAATCAACAGCAACCAAAATATGTGTATACCCATTAGAGGAAGGAAAAGGTCCCATATAATCAAAGCCCCAAACATCAAATGGCTCAATAGCAAGTGAATAATTGATAGGCATTTCCTGCCGCTTACTAATATTACCAATTCTTTGACATTCATCACAAGATAAGACAAATTTATGGGCATCTTTGAAAAGAGTAGGCCAATAAAAACCAGATTGTAATACCTTGTGTGCGGTTCTATCTCCCACATGATGTCCTCTGTAGGCTTCAGAGTGACATTTCCATAGGATTTGTTCATGTTCATGCTCATGCTCAGGTATACAACATCTAATAATACCATCTACTCCTTTATAAAGATGTGGGTCATCCCAATAATAATGTCTTAAGTCATAGAAGATTTTTTTCTTTTGTTGGTATGTGAAACTAGGTGGTATAAATTTAGCAACAATGTAATTCGCATAGTCAGCATACAAAGGAGTACTATGAAAAGCATTTCTGACAACTTTTTGTTCATTAGGGAAGATATCATCAATAGGTAGTGGGTCATCAAGAATATTTTCTAACCTAGACAGGTTACCATCTACGGGGTTCTCAGCTCCTTTCCTATCAGTGATATGTAAGTCAAATTCTTGTAGCAAGACAGACCACCTAATGAGTCTAGGTTTAGCATCTTTCTTTTCCATAATATATTTTATAGCAGCATGATCGGTGTGAAAAATTAATTTGGAATCAACAATGTAAGATCTGAATTTATCACAAGTAAGCACAACTGCTGAAAATTCTTTCTCAATAGTAGCATAATTTCTTTGGGCACTGTCTAGAGTTTTACTAGAATAATGGATAACATTTAATTTCTTATCAACTCTTTGTCCTAGAACAACACCAACAACATAATCACTAGCATCACACATAATTTCAAAAGGCAAGTTCCAATCAGGTGGTTGAACAATAGGTGTAGAAATTAAGGCTTTCTTAAGTGTTTCAAATGCTTTCACACAATCGTCATAAAAAACAAATGGAACATCCTTTTGTAAAAGATTAGTAAGAGGCCTAGAAATTTTAGAGAAGTCTTTAATGAACCTCTATAGAAACCAGCATGGCCGAGGAAACTACAAATACCTTTAATGTCATTACGACATGGCATTTTCTCAATTGCATTAACTTTAGCTTTATCCACCTCAATACCTCGTTCATAATTTTATGCCCCAAGACAATACCTTCATTTACCAGAAAGTGTCACTTCTTCCAATTCAAGAAAAGATCAGTTTGTTCACATCTCCGCAAAACTCGATCAAGGTTCCTTAAGCAATTATCAAAACAAGTTCCGCAAACGAAAAAATCATCCATGAAAACCTCAACAATCTTTTCACATAAATCTGAGAATATAGGAGTCATACATATTTGAAAGGTAGCGGGTGCATTACATAAACCAAAGGGCATATGTCTCTAAGCATAAGTTCCAAAAGGACAAGTAAAAGTGATTTTCTCTTGACCAGGTTGTGATGCAGGTATTTGAGAAAAACCAGAATATCCATAAAGAAAACAAAAGTGTGTGTGCTTTGACAATCTTTCTAACATTTGATCAATGTAAGGTAGAGGGTAATGATCTTTTCTAGTAGATTTATTTAATTTTCTGAAATCAATTACCATTCTATAGCTAGTCACTACTCTTTGTGGAATGAGTTCATTTTTATCATTAGGAACAACAGTGATACCTCCTTTCCGAGGGACACAATGGACTTACCCATCTACTATTAGCTATGGGATAGATTATACCTACTTCCATAAGTTTTAGTATTTCAGTTCTTACCACTTCATTCATCTCACTACAAAAAAAATACACATCCGTGACATTTTGGCCCGAACGATTTTTTTCTGTCATGCTAATTATGACACTTCTATGACGATAATTGTGACAAAAGCACGTATCATCATAGATGTTGTGGGATCGTACTTCTATGACAAAAAATCATGACAGAAAATGGGCTTTCCGTCCTGGGCGGACCGGGGACGCACCTGCATGACATTCATTGGGTCGTCCATGATGGAAAAATCATGGTAGAAGCAAGGGCGAGGAAAGTATCGGGGAGTTCCCGATTACGGTGGGTGGTCGGGGTCGAGCGATGCACGGAGCTTCGCGCGTTTCTCTCGTACATGTACACGCGTGTGTGCAAGGCATTGGGCTTTAACTGAACCCGAGCAAGGCGTTCTCTTACTGAAGCCAAGCGATTGCTCTAGCTACGTTACTGAACCCAAGTTATCAATCCCTTGGATGTTAACTGAACCCGAGAGATTCCTTCGCTACTACTGCTAACTGAAGCCAATCAAACCTGCCGCTGCCTCTTGATGAACAATGACCATTGTTGGGGTTGGATGAACAGTTCCCCATGGTGGTTGGATGAACAGGCCCCCGTGGTAGTAGAGGTTGTTGCCGTGGGATGAACAGGATCCCGATCGAGATGAGGCCGCCACACACCACCCGATCGAGCCGGTTGGGAGTGGATGAACAGGATCCCGTGGAGGGCTGGTTGAATAGTAGCCGATGGAGGCTGGATGAACATGACCCCGTGGAGGGCTGGTTGAACAGTAGCCGGTGGAGGCTAGATGAACATGACCCCATGGATGAACGGTAGCTTGTAGAGGCAGGAGGAAAGTAGACGGTGGATGAACAGTGGCAGGTGGAGGCTATAAGAAGTCGATGGTGGATGAATAGTAACCCGTCGAGGATGGGGCGAGGCAGTATATGGTGGATGAACAGTAGGCCGTGGAGTCCCGTTTTATGGTACGCCACACCCCTCCCGACAAACAGGACCCCGATTCGACCATAGGCGCTCCAAAATAAGTCTGTTTCCTCCGTTTTGCCGTACGCCACACCCCTCCCGATCAACAACACACCGTTTCGACCGTAGGCACTCAAACAAAAGGCCGTTTCCTCCGTTCTATGGTGCGCCAGACCCTTCCCGATGAATAGGACCCTGTTTCGACCGTACGCAATCTAATAGAAAGTCATTTTTCCTCCTTTTTGCGGTATGCCAAACCCCGTTCTGGCTGTTATGTCCAAGCCGGTTGGCTCCCGATGAATAGGACATGTTCTAACCCAGTGGCTCCGCTCTCGATGAACAGGACGCGTTCCGACCCCAGTCACTTGGCTCCCAGTGAACACGATGCTGTTTCCTCCATTCCGACCCAATCAGTTAGTTGTCAATGAACAGGACGACGTCATCGCCGTCCGTTGCCTCTCCATGTACACGAGCCCTGGTCATAAGTATGCGCGCATACACGTTCGAAACCCCGCCCGTATATATAGACGGGACTGCATGACATGCTACGTCCGTGCCTCACTACAAAAAAATACACTTCCATGATGATACGTGTTTGTCACGGTAGGTCACGTTTTCTGTCATGCATGTACATCCATGATGATTTGATGACAGAATCAAGATAGTCATACCTGTGCTATCGTAGAAGTATTCCATGACATTACCAAAATTATCATCACATAAGTGTCCACTTCCATGATGATAAATGGCGCATCATGGAAGTGTTTTTGTCAAGGGTAACCGACACATGGCATCCACCGTAACTGGTTGCCGTTAAGCTATCGGGTCCGGTTTTGGATCAGATAACCCGTTAACAGCCTAGACCAATGGGGATTTTCCACATGTAAAATTCTCATTGGCCGGAGGAAACACGTGTTGGCTCACCGTTGGGACAGATGTCATCCACTCATTGGAAATGAGGCGCCAATGATAGGTCGACACGTGTCACGGCCCAACAGTGGCCCATCCCGGTGAAAAAGGCCAGCCTAGTAAAAATTAGCAGGCCGACCCATATAAGGGCTACTTGTGTCAGGTCCATTTAAGCCCACGACCCATACAAGATATGCCAGTTCGGCCCGTCAATGGCCCATTACCGATTTGACACCATTGCAGCCCATCGTCAGTTCAAGCCCGTTAATAGCCCGCTATATATTTGGGCTCAATATTGGTCCAATGTGGTTTCGGCCTGTTAACGACCCATTCAAGGGATGGGCCAATTTTCAGGATGTACATCTTTCGGCCTTTTAGCGACCCATTTATGTGTTGGGCCAATTTCTGGCCCGGTGTGTCTTTCAGCCAATTGACGACCCATAAATGAGTTGGGCCATTCATAGTCGTACCTGAGTTTTGGCCTTTTAACGGCCCATGCTTTTCATGGTCTAATACCAGCCTGGTTTCTCTTTCGGCCTACTAAAGGCCCACATCACAGTTGGGCCATATAGAGTACGACCTGACTTTTGGCCTCTTAGCGGCCCATGCTCTTCATGGTCCAGTACTAGCCCGATGTCTCTTTCGTCCTGCTAAAGGCCCACAGTATAGTTGGGCCATATGTAGCTCGACCTTAGTATCGGTCTGTTAATGGCCTGTGAAATCAAATGGGCCCACCTATTGCTCGCTTCGATGTCGGCCTGTTAACAACCCGGGAGGTAACTGATACGTCCATTTTGCATCATGCTTTTATATCGATATTTATTGCATTATGGGTTGTTATTACACATTATGTCACAATAATTATGCCTATTCTCTCCTATTTTACAAGGTTTACATAAAAAGGGAGAATGCCGGCAGCTGGGATTCTGGGCTGGAAAAGGAGCAAATATTAGAGACGTATTCTGCACAGCTCCAAAAGTCCTGAAACTTCACGGAAGATGTTTTCCAAATATATAAAAAATACTAAGAGCAAGAACTTCAACAGGGGCCACACCCTGCCCACGTGGGCGGGGGCATGCCCTACCCCGCTGGGCGCGCCCCCTACCTCGTGGGCCCCCTGGTGGCCCTCTGGTAGCCATCTTCTGCTATATTGAGTCTTTCGATGGGAACGAATCATAAGCCATCTTCTCGGATGAAACTCCGCCGCCACGAGGCGGAACCTTGGCGGAACCAATCTAGGGCTCTGGCGGAGCTGTTCTGCTGGGGAAACATCCCTCCCAGAGGGGGAAACCATCGCCACCGTCATCACCAACGCTCCTCTCATCGGGAGAGGGCAATCTCCATCAACATCTTCATCAGCACCATCTCATCTCAAAACCCTAGTTCATCTCTTGTATCCAATTCTTGTCTCCAAGTCCAGGATTGGTGCTAGTAGGTTGCTAGTAGTGTTAATCACTCCTTGTAGTTGATGCTAGTTGGTTTAATTGGTGGAAGATCATATGTTCAGATCCTATATGCATATTAATACCCCCTCTGATTATGAACATGTTTATGCTTTGTGAGTAGTTACTTTTATTCCTGAGGACATGGGAGAAGTCTTGCTATTAGTAGTCATGTGAATTTGGTATTCGTTCGATATTTTGATGAGATGTATGTTGTCTCTCCTCTAGTGGTGTTATGTGAACATGGACTACATGACACTTCACCATTGTTTGGGCCTAGAGGAAGGCATTGGTAAGTAATAAGTAGATGATGGGTTGCTAGAGTGACAGAAGCTTAAACCCTAGTTTATGTGTTGCTTCGTAAGGGGCTGATTTGGATCCATATGTTTCATGCTATGGTTAGGTTTACCTTAATACTTTTGTTGTAGTTGCGGACGCTTGCAGTAGAGGTTAATCATAAGTGGGATGCTTGTCCAAGTAAGGGCAACACCCAAGCACTGGTCCACCCACATACCAAATTATCAAAGTACCGAACGCGAATCATATGAACGTGATGAAAACTAGCTTGACGATATTCCCATGTGTCCTCGGGAGCGCTTTACATCATATAAGAGTTTGTCCAGGATTGTCCTTTGCTACAAAAAGGATTGGGCCACATTGCTGCACCTTATTTACTTTTGTTACTCGTTGCTCGTTACAAATTATATTATCACAAAACTATCTGTTACCACTTATTTCTGTACTTGCAGAGAATACCTTGCTGGAAACCGCTGATCATTCCCTTCTGCTCCTCGTTGGGTTCGACACTCTTATTTATCGAAAGGACTACAATAGATCCCCTATACCTGTGGGTCATCAAGACTCTTTTCTGGCGCCGTTTCCGGGGAGTGAAGCTCCTTTGGTAGGTGGAATTTGGTAAGGAAAAATTTATATAGTGTGCTGAAATTTACTGTCACTTGTTACTATGGAAAGTAATCCTCCGAGGGGCTTGTTAGGGGTATTTTCACCCCGACCAGTAGAGCAAAGAGTTGCTCCTCAACCTACTGAACCTACTAAAAATGAAAATGAAAATGCTTGCTTTGAAGTTCCTGCGGGTATGATAGAAAAACTGCTAGCTAATCCTTTTTTTAGGAGATGGAACAAAACATCCTGATGAACATCTGATATATGTGGATGAAGTTTGTGGATTATTTAAGCTTGCAGGTGTACCCGGAGATGTTATTAAGAAGAAGGTCTTCCCTTTATCTTTGAGGGGAGATGCATCGACATGGTATAGGCTATGTGATGATATGAGGTCTTGGAATTACAAACGATTGAAATTGGAATTTCATCAGAAGTTTTATCCTATGCATCTTGTTCATCGTGATCGCAATTATATATATAACTTTTGGCCTCGTGATGGAGAAAGCATCGCTCAAGCTTGGGGAGGCTTAAATCAATGTTATATTCATGCCCCAATCATGAGCTCTCAAGAGAAATGATTATTCAAAATTTTTATGCTCGGCTTTCTGGTAACAATCGCACCATGCTTGATACTTCTTGTGCTGGCTCTTTTATGATGAAGACTATTGAATTCAAATGGGGTTTATTGGAAAGAATTAAATGAAACTCTGAAGATTGGGACCTCAACAATGGTAAGGAGTCAGGTATGAAACCTAGTTTTGATCGTGTTAAATCTTTTATGGATACCGATATTTTTTGTAAATTTAGCACTAAATATGGACTTGACTCTGAGATAGTAGCTTCTTTCTGTGAAACTTTTGCTGCCTATGTTGATCTCCCAAGGAGAAGTGGTTTAAATATCATCCTCCCATGGAAGTAAAAGTAGCTACACCTATTAAAGTTGAAGAAAAGACTATCACTTATAATGATCCTATTGTTCCTACTTCTTATGTTGAGAAACCACCTTTCCCTGTTAGGATAAAGGATCATGCTAAAGCTTCAACTATAGTTCGGAAAAGCAATATTAAAACATATACACCTCCTGAGCAAGTTAAAGTTGAACCTAATATTGCTATTGTTAAAGATCTCTTGTCTGATAATATTGATGGGCATGTTATTTATTTCTGTGATGAAACTGCTAGAATTGCTAAACCCTGTGGTAAAGATAAACCTAGACCTGTGGTAGGCATGCCTGTTATTTCTGTTAAAATAGGAGATCATTGTTATCATGGCTTATGTGATATGGGTGCTAGTGCTAGTGCAATACCTTATTCTTTATACAAAGAAGTTATGCATGATATTGCACCTGCTGAGATGGAAGATATTGATGTCACAATTAAACTTGCCAATAGAGATACTATTTCAGCAATGCGAATTGTTAGAGATGTTGAAGTCTTGTGTGGGAAAACTAAATATCCTGCTGATTTTCTTGTTCTTGGTTCCCCACAAGATAGCTTTTGTCCCATTATATTTGGTAGACCCTTCTTAAATACTGTTAATGCTACCATAGATTGCAAAAGAGATGTTGTTACTATCGGTTTAGATGATATGGCTCACGAATTTAATTTTTCTAAATTTAGTAGACAACACCGTGAAGAAGAATTACCTAGTAAGGATGAAATTATTGGTCTTGCTTCTATTGCCGTACTTCCTAGTGATCCTTTAGAACAATGCTTGCTAGACCATGAAAATGATATGTTTATGAATTAAAGAAGGGAATTAGATAAAGTATTCTTTAAACAGGAACCTATTCTGAAAAACAATTTACCTGTAGAAATACTAGGGGATCCTCCTCCACCCAAGGGTGATCCCGTGTTTGAGCTTAAATTGTTACCTGATACTCTTAAACATGCTTATCTTGATGAGAAAAAGATATATCCTATTATTATTAGTGCTAACCTTTCAGAGCATGAGGAAGAGAAATTATTGAAAACTCTGAAGAAGCACCGCGCTACTATTGGGTATACTCTTGATGATCTTAAGGGCATTAGTCCCACTCTATGTCAACATAAAATTAATTTGGAAGAAGATGCTAAACCAGTTCATGATCATCAACGCCGGCTGAATCCTAAAATGAAAGAAGTGGTAAGAAAGGAGATACATAAGCTCCTTGAGGTAGGTATAATTTATCCCGTTGCTGATAGTCAGTGGGTAAGCCCTATCCATTGTGTCCCTAAGAAGGGAGGTATTATTGTTGTTCCTAATGATAAAGATGAATTGATTTCTCAAAGAATTATTACAGGTTATAGGATGGTAATTGATTTCCACAAATTAAATAAGGCTACTAAAAAAGATCGTTACCCCTTACCTTTTATCGATCAAATGCTAGAAAGATTGTCCAAACATACACATTTTTGCTTTCTAGATGGTTATTCTGGTTTCTCTCAAATACATGTGTCAGCCAAAGATCAATCAAAGACTACTTTTACATGCCCTTTTGGTACTGTTGCTTATAGACATATGCCTTTTGGTTTATGTAATGCACCTGCTACCTTTCAAAGATGCATGATGGCTATATTCTCTAACTTCTGTGAAAAGATTTGTGAGGTTTTCATGGATGACTTTTCCGTCTATGGATCTTCTTTTGATGATTGCTTGAGCAACCTTGATCAAGTTTTGCAGAGATGTGAAGAAACTAATCTTGTCTTGAATTGGTAAAAGTGCCACTTTATGGTTAATGAAGGTATTGTCTTGGGGCATAAAGTTTCTGAAAGAGGTATTGAAGTTGATAAAGCCAACGTTGATGCTATTGAAAAGATGCCATGTCCCAAGGACATCAAAGGTATAAGAAGTTTCCTGGGTCATGTCGGTTTTTATAGGAGGTTCATTAAGGACTTCTCAAAAATTTCTCGGCCTCTGACTAATTTATTACAAAAAGATATACCATTTGTCTTTGATGATGATTGTGTAGAAGCATTTGAAATACTTAAGAAAGCATTGATCTCTGCACCTATTGTTCAGCCACCTGATTGGAATTTACCCTTTGAAATTATGTGTGATGCTAGTGATTATGCTGTAGGTGTTGTTCTAGGACAAAGAGTTGATAACAAACTAAATGTTATTCAATATGCTAGTAAAACTCTAGATAATGCTCAAAGAAATTATGCTACTACTGAAAAAGAATTCTTAGTAGTTGTATTTGCTTGTGATAAGTTTAGACCTTATATTGATGATTCTAAAGTAACTATTCACACTAATCATGCTGCTATTAAATATCTCATGGAAAAGAAAGATGCTAAACCTAGACTTATTAGATGGGTTCTCTTGCTACAAGAATTTGATTTGCATATTGTTGATAGAAAAGGAGCTGAGAACCCCGTTGCGGACAACTTGTCTAGGTTAGAAAATGTGCTTGATGACCCACTACCTATTGATGATAGCTTTCCTGAGGAGCAATTAAATGTCATAAATGCTTCTCATACTGCTCCATGGTATGCTGATTATGCTAATTACATTGCTGCTAAGTTTATACCAACTAGTTTCACATACCAGCAAAAGAAAAAGTTCTTCTATGATTTGAGGCATTACTTTTGGGATGACCCACATCTTTATAAAGAAGGAGTAGATGGTGTTATTAGACGTTGTGTACCTGAGCATGAACAGGAACAGATCCTACGCAAGTGTCACTCTGAAGCTTATGGAGGACACCATGATGGAGACAGAACTGCACATAAGGTACTGCAATCTGGTTTTTATTGGCCTACTCTCTTCAAGGATGCCCGTAAGTTTGTCTTATCTTGTGATGAATGTCAAAGAATTGGTAATATTAGTAGACATCAAGAAATTCCTATGAACTATTCACTTGTTATTGAGCCATTTGATGTTTGGGGCTTTGACTATATGGGACCTTTTCCTTCCTCTAATGGTATACACATATTTTAGTTGTTGTTGATTATGTTACTAAGTGGGTAGAAGCTATTCCAACTAGTAGTGCTGATCATAACACTTCTATTAAAATGCTTAAAGAAGTTATTTTTCCAAGATTTGGAGTCCCTAGATATTTAACGACCGATGGTGGTTCACATTTTATTCATGGTGCTTTCCGTAAAATGCTTGCTAAATACGATGTTAATCATAGAATTGCATCTCCTTATGACCCTCAGTCTAGTGGGCAAGTAGAATTGAGTAATAGAGAACTCAAATTAATTTTGCGAAAGATTGTTAATAGGTCTAGAAAGAATTGGTCCAAGAAACTTGATGATGCATTATGGGCCTATAGAACTGCATATAAAAATCTTATGGGTATGTCTCCATATAAAATGGTCTATGGAAAAGCATGTCACTTACCTCTCGAATTAGAACACAAGGCTTATTGGGCTATTAAAGAACTTAAGTTTGATTTTAAACTTGCCGGTGAGAAGAGGTTATTTGATATTAGCTCACTTGATGAATGGAGAACCCAAGCCTACGAAAATGCCAAGTTGTTTAAAGAAAAAGTTAAAAGATGGCATGACAAAAGGATACAAAAGCGTGAGTTTAATGTAGGTGATTATGTATTGCTATAGAACTCTCGTTTAAGATTTTTTGCAGGAAAACTTCTCTCTAAATGCGAATGTCCTTACGTTATCGAGGAGGTCTACCGTTCCGGTGCCATAAAAATCAACAACTTCGAAGGCACAAATGCGAAGGTGGTGAACGGTCAAAGAATCAAACAATATATCTCAGGTAATCCCATAAATGTTGAAACCAATGTTATTGAAACCGTAACCCCGGAGGAATACATAAGGGACACTTTCCGGAACGTTTCCGACTCCGAAAAGGAATAGGTATGTGGTATGGTAAGTAAATCGACTCCAAAACAATTTTTAAGGCAATATTTCTCTATGTTGGAATATTTAGAAAAATAGAAAAATAAGCAGTAGTCCGGGAAGGACACGAGGGCTCCACGAGGGTGGAGGGCGCGCCCTACCCTACTGGGCGCGCCCCCTACCTCGTGGGCACCTCGTGTGCTCTTCGGACTCCGTTTTCTTACACAATACGTATTTTGGTCAGTAAAAATTCATTACATAATCTCCCAGGGGTTTTGACTCCCATATCACGCAAAAATCTCCTGTCTTTGTTTCGAGCTGTTTTTTTGACAGATCTAGATTGTCATGGCGTCTCCAAGTGATCCCAAGGACAAGTTCTTTGAGAAGGTAATCAACCCTTACCTCGCGGAGGTGCAGCGACACCCTCAAACCATTGAGATGCGTGATGGGTTGCTGCACATCTGTGATGCTGAGGGACCAAAGGGGACCGGAAGCGTGGAGACGACGCTCAAAGCAATGGAGCAACAAGTTTTCAAGTGTCAGGGGATGGTGGAGCCTAGACTCAACTCCAACCACATGATGATCGCAGAATTCACCAACAAACACAAGCAGGATGCCGACAACATCGGGGAGACCATCTTCAAGCTTCACGAGAAAATTGAGCACCTTCAAGCTCAAATTTATGACCTACAAAACCAAAACTGTGAGTATGAATATAGATTCAAAAGGATGAGTTTGGCTACAGATTTGACGATGTCGGAGACTCGGTCATCTTTCTATGATGGTGAGACTATGCCTTGGAAGAAGGACGACAAGCCTACACCATCAACAAAATCACCACCGTCTCCATCAACAAAGAAGAATTGAGTATCTGGTATGGGCACACCAATTGGCAACTGCCAAGCTTGGGGGAGTGCCCCGGTATCGTATCACCATCACTTTATCTTTACCGTTTTTCTTAGTTCGATCCTTTTGGTAATATATTGATCTAGTAGAATAGAAGTTCTTAGTATGATCTAGTCGTGAATTTTGCTTTATTATCCTTCTATGTAATCGAGTCCATGAGCTATATAATAAAGATTAGTGTTGAGTCAAGGGCTTGATTATTTTGCCATGATCCTAAGTGAATAAAAGAAAAGAGAAAGTAATAAAAAGAAACAAAGAGATCATGTGAATCTTATGGAGAGTAATGAGCTCACATAGAAAGAGTATGATGAATAAAAGTTGTTGAGGGTTGACAAACACAGTTTTGGTCATCATTGCAATTAATAGTAAGTAATAAAGAAAGAGAGGTCTTCACATATAAATATACTATCTTGGACATCTTTTATGATTGTGAGCACTCATTAAAATATGACATGCTAAAGAGCTGACATTGGACAAGGAAGACAACGTAACGGGTTATGTTTTTTTACATCTGAAATAAATTATATTATCTTGGATCTTCCAACATGATGAGCTTGCTTTTCCCCTCATGCTAGCCAAATTCATTGCACCAAGTAGAGATACTACTTGTGCTTCCAAATACCCTTAAACCAGGCTTGCCATAAGAGTACACCATATCTACCTATGGATTGAGTAAGATCCATCAAGTAAGTTGTCATCGGTGCAAGCAATAAAAATTGCTCTCTAAATATGTATGATTGATTGGTGTGGAGGAAATAAGCTTTATACGATCGTGTGATATGGACTGCATAATAAAGGTCCATATCACAAATGGCAATATAAAGTGACGTTCTTTCGCATTAAGATTTTGTGCATCCAACCATAAAAGCGCATGACAACCTCTGCTTCCCTCTACGAAGGGTCTATCTTTTACTTTTATCTCCTACATTGCATAAGAGTCATGGTGATTTTCACCCTTCCTTTTTACACTTTATCCTTTGGCAAGCACATTGTGTTGGAAAGATCCTGGTAAATATGGCTAATTGGATGTGAGTTTTCATCAACTATTACTGTTGACATTACCCTTGACGTAAAGCGTTGGGAGGCAAAACTATGAGCCCTATCTTTCTCCGTGTCCGATTAAAACTCCATACCCATAAGTATTGCGTGAGTGTCAGTAATTGTGAAAGACTATATGATAGTTGAGTATGTGGACTTGCTGAAAAGCTCTTATACATTGACTCTTTCCTATGTTATGATAAATTGCAATTGCTTCAATGACTGAGATTGTAGTTTGTTAGTTTTTAATGAAGTTTACGATTCATACTTGATATTGTGATTAAATTATTACTCTAGCATTAGAGATTATATGACAAAGAATTATATGAGTTGCTGTTCTAGGAATGATCATGATGCCTTCATGTCCGTATTTTATTTTTATCGACACCTCTATCTCTAAACATGTGGACATATTTTTCGATTTCGGCTTTTCGCTTGAGGAAAAGCGAGGTCTAAGCTTCGGGGAGTTGATACGTCCATTTTGCATCATGCTTTTATATCGATATTTATTGCATTATGGGCTGTTATTACACATTATGTCACAATACTTATGCCTATTCTCTCCTTTTTTACAAGGTTTACATAAAGAGGGAGAATGCCGACAGCTGGGATTCTGGGCTGGAAAAGGAGCAAATATTAGAGACCTATTCTGCACAGCTCCAAAAGTCTTGAAACTTCACAGAAGATGTTTTCCAAATATATAAAAAATACTGAGAGCAAGAACTTCACCAGGGGGGCCACGCCCTGCCCACGAGGGTGGGGGGCGCGCCCTACCCCCCTGGGCACGCCCCCTACCTCGTGGGCCCCCTGGTGGCCCTCCGGTATCCATCTTCTGCTATATGGAGTCTTTCGATGGGGAAAAATCATAAGCCATCTTCTCGGACGAAACTCCGCCGCCACGAGGCGAAACCTTGGCGGAACCAATCTAGGGCTCTGGCGGAGCTATTCTACCGGGGAAACTTCCCTCCTTGAGGGGGAAACCATCGCCATCGTCATCACCAACACTCCTCTCATCAGGAGAGGGAAATCTCCATCAACATCTTCATCCGGACCATCTCATCTCAAAACCCTAGTTCATCTCTTGTATCCAATTCTTGTCTCCAAGTCCGGGATTGGTGCTAGTAGGTTGCTAGTAGTGTTAGTCACTCCTTGTAGTTGATGCTAGTTGGTTTAATTGGTAGAAGATCATATGTTCAGATCCTATATGCATATTAATACCCCTCTGATTATGAACATGTTTATGCTTTGTGAGTAGTTACTTTTGTTCCTGAGGACATGGGAGAAGTCTTGCTATTAGTAGTCATGTGAATTTGGTATTCGTTCGATATTTTGATGAGATGTATGTTGTCTATCCTCTAGTGGTGTTATGTGAACGTCGACTACATGACACTTCACCATTGTTTGGTCCTAGAGGAAGGCATTGGGAAGTAATAAGTAGATGATGGGTTCCTAGAGTGACAGAAGCTTAAACCCTAGTTATGCGTTGCTTCGTAAGGGGCTGATTTGGATCCATATGTTTCATGCTATGGTTAGGTTTACCTTAATACTTTTGTTGTAGTTGCGGATACTTGCAGTAGAGGTTAATCATAAGTGGGATGCTTGTCCAAGTAAGGGAAGCACCCAAGCACTGGTCCACCCACATACCAAATTATCAAAGTACTGAACACGAATCATATGAACGTGATGAAAACTAGCTTGACGATATTCCCATGTGTCCTCGGGAGCGCTTTACATCATATAAGAGTTTGTCCAGGCTTGTCCTTCTACAAAAATGATTGGGCCACATTGTTGGACCTTATTTAATTTTGTTACTTGTTGCTCATTACAAATTATCTTATCTCAAAACTATCTGTTACCACTTATTTCAGTACTTGCAGAGAATACCTTGCTGGAAACCGCTTATCATTCCCTTCTGCTCCTCGTTGGGTTCGACACTCTTACTTGTCGAAAGGACTACGATAGATCCCCTATACTTGTGGGTCATCAGTAACAGGGCCGACAATTAACTTTCAGCCTAGTAACGGCCCATTAACTTAATGGGCCCACTAAAGTTTGAACTTTTCTGTAGGCCCAATCACTACAAAAAAATACACTTCCGTGATGATACATGTTTGTCACAGTAAGTCACATTTTCTGTCATGCATGACATCCATGACGATTTTATGACAGAATCAAGATAGTCATACCTGTGCTGTCGTAGAAGTGTCCCATGACATTACCAAAATTATCTTCACGGAAGTATCCACATCCATGACGATAAATCACACGTCATAGAAGTGTTTTCGTCAAGGGTGACCGACACGTGGCATCCACCGTAACAGGTCGTCGTTAAGCTATCGGGTCCGGTTTTTGATCCGATAACCCGTTAACAGCCCGGACCAATGGGGATTTTCCACATGTAAAATTCTCATTGTCTAGAGGAAACACGTGTTGGCTCACCGTTGGGACAGATGTCATCCACTCATCGGATTGGAGGCGCCTATGATACGTCGACATGTGGCATGGCCCAACAGAGGCCCATTCTGGTGAAAAGGCCGGCTCGTTTGACTTGGTCAAAAGGAAACGGGCCAACCCAAGGAAAGCCTGTTAATAGCCTATTCGTATATCGCCCATTTACGGCTGCTAACTCCTGGCCCGTTACGACCTATCGGAATTAATCCCAGTAGCTTCATCTAGGCCGTCCAATATGATTCCAGCCCATTGTTACTTCTGGCCCATGTATGGCCCATGATGTCGTTCGGCCCATATGAGGCCCATCGTAACTCTAGGCCCAATAAAGGCCCGAGATGAAACTGGCCCATAATGAACAGTGTATCGCTTTATACCCATTAACGACCCATTATTTCGTCGGCCGTTTCCAGCCCGTGTTAACTTAGGCCTTCTAAGGGCCCATTTATTCTTGGGATCATTTCTAGAATGCGGTTAGTTATGGTCCGTTATTGGCCTGTTCCGTTTGTGGGCCAAATTCAGCCCGTGGTAACATTCGACCCGTTTCTGGCCCGTTAACCCATTTGGTTGTTTTCATAGCTTTATCAAATACGGCCTATTAACGGCCCGTTATGGTCCATGAATAGTACCGCCCATGTTTGGCGTAATGATTATACGCCCCGTAGAAGGCCCATGGATCCTACGGCCCGTAGAAGACCAATGGACCCTACGACCTGTAGAAGGCCCATGAATCATAAGGCCTGTAGAACGTCCATGGATCCTACGGCCCGTAGAAGGCCCATGGATCCTACGGCCCGTAGGAGGCCCATGGTTACAATAGTCCGTGTGTTGCCATGATTATTGTGGCCTAGTTACCAAAAATTGGTTATTGTGGACACTAGAAAAACGCAGAAAAAGAACTACAGTGACTATAAACAAACAACTAAACAAGACAATAAGGAAATAAATAAGCAAGCAACTAACGCTAGACTATTACAGCTATTACACATATTACATCCATTGGGCACCAAAGTTCGCCACCAGTGGAAATATAGGGAACAAAGTAGCATATTACATACACTGGCCGTCAAAATTGGCCACCAGTGCAAATAAACGCGACAGCAAAACAAGAGCATAACTGAAACAACTTCAGAAGAGCTCAAGAAATGTTATCCTGGGTATCCACAATGCTGGAAATAAGTTTAGGAAGCTTATTAGCTTTGTCATGTTTGGCGCTAAAATCCTCCAACGCTTGCTGTTGCAGCAGAAAGTATGCATCTGAATTCTCCTGGGACTTCCGCAGTCCTTCCGCTTCTTGTCGCAGCACAGCTGATCGATGTCTTTTAGCTTGTTGTTTAGACTCAAGAAACCAAACTGATTTAGACAATGAGTTTGAATAGCTTGTGCAAGCGGTAGTGGCCAGTAACTCGAACACTAAACCAAGACAGGACTTTTGGGTTGCCTCACTGTCTTCAAGATAGTCTTCCTTAGCTATTTTATCAGCTTTGTTGGAGACCAACAAGGATATCTCACTATCCTGAACCTTATCTGCATTACTTCCTTTACCATTGCTTAATAAGGCACTCTTCCCCAATATTCTATCAGCATTCTAAAAGAAGAAACAAGCAGACACATAACAGGTTTAGCATGTACTAGTATATGAAACTCATCTCGGTGAACCAGTTCATTAGTAAGGTGGACATGATTAAACTACCAAATCTTCTATTGCCAAGTACTAGTACATAATAAAAGCATCAAACAAACATATATGTATGTCCTATGGTCACTTCATTGTCTTGCCAAATCAAAATAGAGACACGGTTCAGATCATATCAGTTCAAGACAAAGCAGCAGTGAAAGAATACAAAGCATGGGAAACTACATGACACCATAAGATTTCAGATGGGTACGACGGGTCTACATGTACAACAACACTAGTGGCTCTGTTGTGATGCTAGTAATGCACATGATATGAGAATTCAACTGTATACACAATTGAAATTGAAATCAACATGGCTATTGATAAGAGCAAACCTGTTAAAAACATGCGTGAACATACTTACTATGCCATTGGAGTTTTGATTGGATCCTTTAATTTAAAAATAAGTTTGTATGAGTAAATACAGTGATACAAGAGCAAAGCAGTATGCACGATAGCAGTGGAATCTTAAATTAGAACAGTTGTTCTTCAAGTTTAAGCTCTTGTTCTACATGAATAGAGTATAGTAAGACACAAGAATACAATACTTAAAAAAATGAGCTCATAGACCTTACCACATTCTTGGTTCGGGACCAGTACAGAACAAGGCGTTCCCAGTCATCGTCTAGTAAATGTGTCTCAGGAGAACGTACAGGAATTTGATGAGTTTTTTTTCCAGTGAAGTATGTTTTCTTCAGGTAATTCTGATACTGCCACCAAGCATTCTTGAAGATAGCAGAGGTATTAGCATAGGTTATGTCATCCCGAGTTTCCAAATCGGCCCTTCTCTATAGAGAAAAATGGGAAAATTTGTTGTATTATAACCATCATGGAGGTAGAATGTATGGGACAAAGCAAAGTAATTGCCATGAATAACATTACTTACACATAACTCCTAGACAAACACCTCCAACTGGCATTTTCCTTCATCTTCAGTATAATATTTCCAAGATGGGAAGATACGCACACAGGATTTAACAACATCAAATGCGATAGATGCTAAACTACGATTGGCTGGTTGTGCTTCCTCCACAGGAATAGGCGTACTAACTGGTGGAGTTGGGGTTCACCGTGGTAGTACTGGCCCTTTGGGCACTTGAGCTGCCTTACTAACTGCTCTTGTTTGGGAGCTCTGTGGTGGAGATGGTGCTGTGTCAATAGGAACTGGGTTACTATATGCTGGGGTTGGGGTTAGATTCCGTGAAGCTAGTTCTCTGACCATCACAGTACGGGTACAATCTGCGAGAGTCTGGGTTATGTGTGGTAGGGCTGGTTCTCGTGCATGTACAACCGGGGTGCTATCTCCACCAAGAGGTACTACTGTTTTATTTGAAGACCATGTTTTTACTCCGCTAGATACTGGCATCACCCGCTCCAATTCAAATGGCTGATAAACAGGAAACATAGTTGAATGTACATACATTGTATGAGAGACAGATGCAATAGATAGTGTGGAAAAAGAGGGCATGAAATAGTTGACATGTATATTGTTTAACTAAAATGGATAGCAAGACATAATTTCACATATATGATATCTATCTAAACTAGATAGCATAGCATAACATAATTCATAGATATGATGAATAACTAAACAGGATCGCATGACATAATTCACATACATGTTATCTAAGTAATCAGGATCGCATGATTTAATTCACATATGTGATTTATATGCTAAACATAGGGCATTCGATATGATGTCTAAACTAAGAACATGGTGTTGAATATTGTGTATATGATGTCTAAACTATGCAATGTAAGACACCATATGCATGATATGAGAAATATAACCATGCCAAGTTAGAGCATACACCTCAGTGGGGGAATAGGACTGGACATCTGTCTCTGAATCCATCTCTGAGGAGCTATCGGGACCCAACAAGAGATCTGCATCGGCAGGTAGCACTGTCTGCTCTGAAGGCCTTGTTTTCACTCCAGATTTTTCCATCTCCTACCCAAATGGTTGATTCACGGGAAGAGTAGTTTAATGTACAAACATTGTCGACAAATGGAAATGCAATGAAGAAAAGGATGGGCAAGATATCAATCAAATATATGATGCCTGGTTAAACAGGATGGCATTGCACATTTCACATATATTATGGCCGGCTAAAAGACATGACACTACATGATTCCCATATAGTATATAGAAACCAAACCGGTGGCATTACAGAACATGTCTAAACTAACCAGATGACATATATGATGTCAAAATTAGGCACTGCAAGGCAACATATGCACGATATGACTAACATCATCATGCCAAGGTAGAGCAAACACCTTCGGGGTAAATCGGAGTGGTTAGATGCATCTGAATCCACCTCAGAACGGATATCTTCCTCTGGATTACAATCTGGAGAGGGGGCGAGGGTTTGCCATTGAACCCACCATGGAGCAATGTTTGCATGACATTGTATTGCCGTGCAAAACTCTTCTCTTTTTCTCTACATGTTCAGCATGACTATGTACAATATCTGACATGCATACGAAAAAAATATGGTGAGATTATGTAAGGAGAGCATGCAGAAATCTAGAGTGATGGTAACAACCAGTGGATGGATCCAAAAATAATGATAGCAGGCTGATGATTGCTTTAATTTAATAAAAAGACAGATGATGATTTCTTTACTATTTGTTTCCCACCAAAGATAAACAACATAGGCATACCCTAGGTGAAGCGGATATTGGACAGAGATACTATTCATTGTTGCCTCGATATGTGCCCCACAACTAATTTAGAACTCATGTTTGAACATTAATTTGGACCTGACTTGGAGTCTAAGAGGTGAACGAGACGATAAAGTAGCAAGTAATTTTAAGCAATGCATAACATAAGCAGAAACAAAAGAGTGCGACCACTCTTGTGGACCCGTGTACTCCTCAGGTTCATTTGTTGAGTCGATGATGGTGATGCTATTGCGGTGGGTGCTGGTGGCAGGGAAGGAGATCTGAGGCGGCAAAAGACCGCAAGGAGTCGTGATGTCTGGTTTGGTGGATGCTTCTGTTGATGGAGCAGCTTAGGTGAGGTGGACGACGTCGCGGCAGGAGCAGGACAAATCACACAAAGTTTCCTTTGACACCTACATGTAACTGAAGTAATTCTGTAAGGGCTCATTTGGCTTGCATGATTCTAAAAATGCAGGGATAGGAAAAACACCAGAATAGGATAGGAATGCACATGGTAAACAGAGCATTTGTAAACACAGGATTTCTATCAACTTGGGTGTTTGGTTCACAAGAATTGGAAGAGCAGAGGAATGCAAAGAAACATGGCTAAAACAAAGTGAAACCATATGAAAGCATGTATAGTTAGAATGTTATTTTGCCACTAATGCACTTGGTCTTGTTTTCATGCATAGGATTTTGAAAAGTAGGTCCAGGTGGATGTTTTGCTCCATTCCTTTCAACAAAATGCATGAATAATTGAATAGTAGAGTGCCATAGAAAAATTTCCTATTGCTATGTTTTTCCGTTGAACCAAAATAGCCCTAATGGATCGACATGAATGTAGAGTAATAAGTGATGCAACAAGTGTACAACCTCTTTGCCGTAGCCGTGTCGACCTCAGCATCATTGGGTTGGTCGCTGAAGAAGTTGAGGGAGAGGTGGCTATCGGAGGTGTGGAGGAAGATCTGAGGAATCTGTAGACATCGTCCAGGGCACTGCTCTGTTGTGATGGATCGTTCTGTCGTTTGAGTAGCTCCGGTGAGCCGTAAGACGTCAAGGCTGAAGCAGCACAAGACAGACATCGTTAATCTCAAGTGGGATTCTAATAGCATCTCCAATAGATGCTGTAAAATAGATGTAAAATTTACATCACCAAAAACCACCTGACCACAACAGACGAGGTAAAAACTGTTGACTCTAAACTTATCTGTCGAAACTAAAATATATTGTGGAACCTGAATGTTACATTCGAAACTGAACGCAATGGTAGTAGAGAGGCACTTGACATGTAGTTTAGGGAGGGCCTGCAGTTCATCTTCAACCTGCACCCCCCTAAGCCGCCAGCTACCACCGGCCGAACAGCCGGCCCCCGCGCCGCCTCGCCGCCCCGAAACAACTCCCCACCGCCGGTCCGCCGCTGCCCCGCCGCCCCAAAACAACTCCCCACTGCCGGTCCGCCGCCGCCCCGGCTAGCCCTCTAGCCCCCCCCCCCCCCCGCGCCGAGCTTTTTCTCTGGCGATCTCCAAGGCACAGCCCCACTACCGCCCCCCCCACCGTCGGCGACCACCGCCCCCACCCTGAACCGTAAGATTGATATTGGGGTACCTCTCCGGCGAGCCCCCATCCCTGCTGCGGGTGGTTCTTCCTCAACTCCGGCGAGCCCCCCACCCCCTGAAAATCGACTGACCCAAAAGTCGATTCAGTCGACTGAAGTGTAGCTAAATCGGAACAGAGAAGCAACATGAGCGAGGGGGAGAGCAACAGCAGCAGTGTGAGCGAGCGAGAGCCAGAGCAATAGTAGCTGGGTGACCGAGCAAGCGAGCGAGAGCCGGACCAACAGTAGCTAGGCGGCCGAGCGAGCGAGCGAGAGCCGAAGCAGCAGCAGCAGCACGAGCGAGCAAGCGAGAGCCAGAGCAGCAAAAGCAGATCTGGCTGGTATGGACGCGGCCGCCGAAGGGGCCTCACACTGGGGGAGAGACGCTGTGGAGATGTCGCTTGCAGCACCGGCTTTGAGGTAGCCGCTCCATGGGGGTGCGGGATGGAGCACCGTCGACGACGGGAGGTCGAGTTAAGGAGAAGGTGCGATGCGATGAGTGTACAACCTCTTTGGTGGCGCCGAGTAGGCCTCGACTTCGTCTGAGTAGTCGGTGAGGATGCCGCGGTTCCGGTGGAGCAGGTTAAGGCGACGCTGTGGGGATGGAGTAGCCGCAATAGATGAGGCGGTCGTCGGAGCAGCTCCTTGGAGGTGGAGGATGGGGCGGTTGAATTGGCGGGATGACGAGACGGACGACGGATCCTCATCCGGGGAGGTGGATGAGGGACGTCGAGCTGTTGCGGTGGACGACGTTGTCGGGGTAGAGGCTCGGGCTGGGCAGCGGTGAGGTGGCGGACGGAGGTGGGTGGGGCTTCGCGGCTGGAGCGGAGAGGTTATGGCGGCCTAGGATTTCGAATGGCGAAAATTAGGCGATGGGAGGGGGAACCATAACTTAGGGACGCGCTTCTCCAAAGTGTAGGGTGTTATACAAAAGTACCCCCACCATTTTGAACTAGCGGCCCTTTCGGCTCAGGGTTAGAAAGTGGAATTCGCGTGTCGGGATTTGGCAGCTGGAGGGAGTTTTCGCGTGCGTTGTAATTTCGGGATAACAAGGCGCGGGCTGTGAAGGTGCCAGTTTCGGGGGCATGATATCTGAATTTTTGGGATATAACAAGGCACGGGTTGAATTTTAGGGACAAGCTTAACGTGTAATATTGTACTTGTACATACCAAATCAATTCGCACTTCCCTCAACGAAAAAACTATTCACACCACATAAAGAGAGAGTCTTGTCCCGTTTTACTATACAAATGCTATTCAAAGCTACTCCCTCCTTCCATCTATATAGGGCCTAATGCATTTTTCGAGGCTAACTTTGACCAAATATTAGAGCAATAATATATGACATGCAACTTACACAAAGCACACGGTTAAATTTGTGTGTGAAATGAGCTTTCAATGATATAATTTTCACATTGTGCATGTCATGTACTATTAATCTCGTCGATAGTCAAAGGCGGTCTTAAAAACGCGTTAGGCCCAATATAGATGGAAGGAGGGAGTATGAATCCGTGTTATGTCCAATTAAATATTTTCGCTGGCTGTATAATGCATGTAACCTACTCATACGAACATTTTCGTGCATTCCAAATGTTTATACTACCGCTGCAATTCGAATTGAATTTGAATTCGTTTCTCTATTTCAATAAGAATCTACAATCCTGATTGTTGCCAACTTCAACCATCATTCGTGTATTACCTTAGCAACACACCACATGATTACTATAGAGATAGATATGAAATATGTTTACTATATGAACTCGAATTCAATTTTTTGAATACACTTGATGTCGATTCCAAATAATAGTACATTTGATGTACTAACTATATATTCATAATCTAAACCATGTTCCATATATACACCGTGTTTATCACACAAAGTATAGTGCCCCGCCCCCTACATTACGACAAGTATTTAGACCTGAGCTGCAAAAACCACACATGTCAGGACCCCGATTCCAAGTCACATCGATCTAGCCGGTAACACCTCATATCACTTTGCGGCCTCACGCACGGTATTCCCACGGGTGTCGCCTTACCATGGCCCGGGACCGTTTGCGCCTTTTGGCTCACGTATATGATAGTGTCGCTAGCATCCATATGACAGAGAACCCGGGCCGACATGACTAGTCGTGAACCCAAAATGGCACTAACTTACGGGGACATGCATACATGAATCAACATCGAGCATGTCGGTCAGCAGCCTGTGAATCTGGACTGTAGCACTGGGCTAACAGGACTCCGGGAACCCGGGCTGTAGCAGGCTAGGCAGGACTCTGGATGTCACCGCATGACATTTCCCCGAAGGGACAGACACAGGAACGAAGTGAATCACATGCCGGCCAGTCAAGTGTTCCGGAGCAGTAGTGCTGGGCTAGCAGGACTCCGGTGAACCGGGCTGTAGCGGACTACTATGGCTCATGGAAGAACAAGACTACATTTCCCCATAAGAGAGGCTACCAAGGATAAACAACTAGGTTGTCGGATCCCACACAAAGCAAGCATTTCAATCATACACACAATATGCTCGATATGTGTAACTACAACATGGCATCACAACAAGACTCTACGACTCAAAGTATTTATTCATTAGGCTCCAAGGAGCGGGATATTACAATCATGGGTCTCATGACCCAACAATCATAGCATACAAATCAAAGCACATGCGGAAGCTTAACATGTCTTAGTACAGACATCTACAAATGAAAAAGGCTAAGAAGCCTGACTATCTACCAGATCCTGCCGAGGGCACAAGATCGTAGCTGAGGTATCAAGCTAAAATTCTAAGTCCACATGGAACTACTAGCGAGACTGAAGTCTTTCTGCAAAACATAAATTTAGCAAACGTGAGTACAAATGTACCCATCAAGACTTACATCAAAACTAACTACATATGCATCGGTATCAACAAAGGGGTAGTGGAGTTTAACTGCAGCAAGCCAGCTTTGACTCAGTGGCTAACCTGAACTACGACTGCAAGCAACTCTTTGAGGTGGCGCACACGAGTCCACATATTCACCATATCAATACACCACTATGGATCCGCTCCCGTCTCCCTACGAGAACGCCATCCATTTTGCGCATTTTAGAGTATCCACTTTCACTTGTCTATGAACTGTATAGGCAACCAAGCAGCCCTTTACCGCGGACACGGCTATTCGAATAGATGATGTTAACCCTGCAAGGGTGTACTTCTTCACACACGCTGTCACCACTTACCGTCGTTTACACGACATGTACTCGGCAACCTTCAAGCGGAAGCCCAACGAGGGTGTCGGCCACGGCCTACCTAAACACTCAAGTCTCTAGTCCAGGTTTATCGCCTATCCAGGTTCCATCCGTAGGGAGTCCGGCTGAGGTTTCCACATATGGCCCCGAACAATGTGAACAGGGTTCCCAAGACACCAAATGGGTCACTCGGTACACCATGCCACGGTGTATCTACCGCATCATAGCCCACCCCTAGGGTCAGCGCTACGCACGACCGCCAACACATAACCTACAAACACCAGAAACTAGTTGCAACTCCTGGACAGAGTACTAGGGTGATTAAGAAGCCGAGAGGGTCCATTGGTTTTGGGCCCAATGTATGGTAGTAATAGATTCTTGAATCACACATACAGATCTCAGTTCTTAAGGACGGCCTCAATGAAACAACCCATCATGTACTCCTACATGGCCTCTCATCGATACCTTCACCAAATCGTGTTCAACACACTTAGCTCACACATAGAAGGACATGTTCACAACTTTCCAATTCATCCCCGACGAATCAGACCTGACACAACTCTAAGCAATAGCAGGCATGACAAGCAAACATGAATGAGTAGGCACATCAGGGCTCAAACAACTCCTACTCATGCTAGTGGGTTTCATCTATTTACTGTGGCAACGACAGGTCATGCAGAGGCAAGGGGTTCAACTACCGCAACATGTAACAGTTGAATCGTTGTTGTCCTAATGCAGTAAAAGAGAGCAGGAGCGAGAGAGTGGGATTGTATCAGAATGAACAAGGGGGTTTTGCTTGCCTGGCACTTCTGAAGATAGTATAGCTCTTCATCGGTGTCATCGAACTCATCGTCGAAACCACGTCTATCGAGAGGGGACAACTTCCGGCAATAAAGCAGGAAACACAATCAATGCAATGCAACAATATGATGCATGCTCATGACATGGCAATATGCTGTTGATTGAACTAATGCAACTAGCAACCATATTAAATGAAGTTGGTTTGAACCCTAGGATCAAATTCAAACCCCATATGTGCTTTCTTAAATGCCATTTAATTGAATTGTCGTAAATAGAGAATATAAGTTGCTCTAACATGCATGCAGATGCCATAAACATATTCTTTGGATTTTTTTGATCATTTTTCATATATAATTTATTTCATTTTGAGCTACGGTTGAATTTCTATTAATTTTTGAAGTTTTGAACATTTTCTAGAATTTTCTGAATTATTTTAAATCCTGAAAATGTTTAACTGCGTCAGGGTTGTGCAAGCATGACGTCAGCAAGTCAACTGATGCTGACCAGGTCAAACCTGACGACCGGGTCCCACATGTCATTGGCTCACTGTTAACTGGGAGTTAATCCCGTGTTGACTGGGATTTGACCCGCTGCAGGGCCGGCCTGTCAGTGTCTGTTAGGGAGGGATTAGTGGTGATTAGCGCCTAACTAAGCGACCACGTCAGCCCGCCGAAGAAAGGCCGATGATGACCTCAACTGCGGCGGAAGCTTGCCGGAAACATGCTAGGGGTTGCGGTTTGTCGCTCGAGAGGCACCGGGCATGAGCTCTTGCTCTCGCGCATCTGATGGACCAGACGGGAGGTCACGGGGCGGCCAAAATGTCACCGGCGACGAGGTTCAATGGCGACAGAGCCACGGCTTTGTGCGGGATGAGTCTACGGTGCACCATTTTCACCACTGAGCAGTGCTACGGACTCCTGCGAGCTCAACTAGCACGGCTGCAAGCTCAAAAGGGGCGGAGGCGGCTGTGGCCAGGACAACGACATGGTAGGGCGGCGGCGAGCTTTGGGCACGGCGGCGCTAGCGCTAGAGGACGTGCGGGGCGACGGGGATAGGGGCGGAACGAAGAGGGGCTCACCCCGTGTAGTTTGGAGACGTCAGTGAGCTCGGGGGAGGCCGGCCAGTGACTAATCAACGTCGGCGATCCAAGGCAGCGGAGGAGGAAGATGGTGATGTTGCCGGCGATGCTGGGCGTCCGGGCTCGCGTGGTTCGGTCGTGAAGATGAGGCGGACGATGGTTGAGCTCTTGAGCCAGTCAGGGAAGCGAGGGTGAGGCGGTGGGTGCGTTCGGGTGGTGAGACAGAGAGCCAGGGAAGGGGAGAGGTTGCGGGTGAGAGAGAGAGGTCAGGGGGTCTCTGGGGGTGTCGTGGCGCTCGTAGCGGCGTCGGGGAGGCAGCAGGCAGGCAGGAGGTGGCGGTGCGTGTGCATGCGCTCCGCGGGCACGCGCCCTTGTCCTCCTGGCGAGAGGAGAGGGACGACTGGCGTGGACAGTCAGCTGGGCCGAACTGCTGGGCCGGCTGGTAAGTGGCCCAGGTAAGCCTCTCCCCCCCTTTTATTTCTGTTTTCTATTTTCTATCTGTTTGTTTTGATTTAGTAGGGGTACTAAACCAATTTATTTGCTTCTGTAAAATATTGTATGGACTAGAGATATAATTCTAGAGCCCCACAATAATTTCCTAAATTATTGGGCATGTATTTCTTTTATAACAGAAATAAAGCGAATTCAAATACATTATGATTTAATTCAAATGCCCAAAATAAATATTTCTGTGACTCCAAAAATATTGGTTTGAATTTTACCTCCTACCAATATTTTCTCAGATTAACAGGAACATTTCCTTGGACTCATTTGATGAGAGTTAAATGTTGATTATTTTTGAACTGTTTTCTGAGGGTTTCAACAAACCTCAATTCAACTTTCAGAAATTTTGGCCATGATGCATGAGTGCAGATGCTACTATTCCACTCAGGTATTCTAGGGCTGTGACAACTCACCCCTACTAAACAAGAATCTCGTCCCGAGATTCAAGTTGTGAGGTAAGAAGACAGAGGGACACAAGCTAACATGATCTTCTTGATCCAACTGCCCTTCTTAAAGATGTTGACTCCTTGCGTCATATTGATCTTGGCATCTTTTCTTGCGAGATCTTCACCCAACACGAGGACAAAAGAGCAAGGTAACTCTATAGGAATCGATCTTCTTAAAGACCGAGCAACTCACGGAATGAGACGTTGAACATCTCTTGAGCTGAGACACAAAACAAACCTTAAAAAGGATGGAAGAAACAATTGACGAGGGTTTCAAAGTAGCAAGGAGAAACTGCCATGATCCCATTACAGGACACCTCGGGGGAGGTCACTCGTAGGATTATTCCCTTAAGTGGCAAAAGGAATTACTTTTGATATCTATATCATTGAAACTCTTTATACCAGCCTAAGGAAAATCACAATCGATCGTTTGAGGGAGTTCGGAAGAATGGCATACTCAAACTAGGATGGATGATGTGGACTACCTTGTTGAAGACAACCCAATGGATGAACCTTTTGCTTATCATTGGAAATGGATGGAACCCATGGTAGGACCACTTCTGAAGATGATCTGACCAGAAATTACCGAGGAGGGTAGTCCATGGTTGAATGGCACAATGGCGGTGCAAGCTATGAACAAAATGCTAATGATGGGAATGATTCTAGTAACTGGGAGAAACTCAACAAAAGAGAGTGATTCCATCGTTAGAAAAGTTATGGCATAACCGAAGAAACTAAGAGCGGATCCCAATTAGTGTCGACGATAAATCCTAGTGCTTGCACGTGCTCTCAAGAACTTGAGCATTTCCATATTCATCAAGGTTTTACCAATATCCATGACAAGGATCCTGGCAACACAACATACCACCATGGTGGAGGATGCGGATGCAAAGGAAGATAACACTTTCTCATATTTCACCT